>NC_142615.1:50670977-50680977 GCF_059453375.1 Lepisosteus platostomus | reverse complement strand
GGATCGCTGTGGAGAGCTGCTGCTGTGCTTTGACATCTGAGTTCTGTGGAAAACGATCTCAATACAATTCTGAAAAACGCGACTCTCCGAACGCCAGCCGAACAAGTCTCCACAGCCGAAGCGCTGTGTCTCTTTTCAGCTGGCGATAAACCTTTCTTCGATCCTTTGCGGACTTGTAAAACTGTTCCTGATCAGAATAAAAAACGCTCACGCTAATACACAAGCACCCGTGTCTCGCCAAAGCTGACAAATAAACAGACGGACAAGCCGCACTGCACGTGTGAACAGGGGAATGAGCGAGCGAGCGGGGATAGGGCGCCTCCTGCGCTTAAAAGCTTACAGCACCTGGTATTCCCAGGCGGTCTCCCATCCAAGTACTAACCAGGCCCATCCCTGTTTAGCTTCCGAGATCAGAGAGATCAGGTGTGCTCAAGGGGGTGTGGCCATAAGCGAGAGCAAAGCTCGCTGGCACCCTTCTTATTGAGAGGACAGCTCCGTCACCTCTTTTACGACGCTGCTTTTTTTCCCTTGCGTTTTTCTCTTCTTCCCACGTTCTCTCTCTTCACTGCCTTCGTCCCCGCTCTATTTCACTTCAGCCTTTCACTCTTGCTTCCTTCCAATGAGGACGGAGCTGCGGGAGAAAGGGCGCTATAGAGGATCGCTGTGGAGAGCTGCTGCTGTGCTTTGACATCTGAGCTCTGTGGAAAACGATCTCAATACAATTCTGAAAAACGCGACTCTCCGAACGCCAGCCGAACAAGTCTCCACAGCCGAAGCGCTGTGTCTCTTTTCAGCTGGCGATAAACCTTTCCTCGATCCTTTGCGGACTTGTAAAACTGTTCCTGATCAGAATAAAAAACGCTGACGCTAATACACAAGCACCCGTGTCTCGCCAAAGCTGACAAATAAACAGACGGACAAGCCGCACTGCACGTGTGAACAGGGGAATGAGCGAGCGGGGATAGGGCGCCTCCTGCGCTTAAAAGCTTACAGCACCTGGTATTCCCAGGCGGTCTCCCATCCAAGTACTAACCAGGCCCATCCCTGTTTAGCTTCCGAGATCAGACAAGATCAGGCATGCTCAAGGGGGTGTGGCCGTAAGCGAGAGCAAGGCTCGCTGGCACCCTTCTTATTGAGAGGACAGCTCCGTCACCTCTTTTATAACGCTGCTTTTTTCCCTTGCGTTTTTCTCTTCTTCCCACGTTCTCTCTTTTCACCGCCTTCGTCCCCGCTCTATTTCACTTCAGCCTTTCACTCTTGCTTCCTTCCAATGAGGACGGAGCTGCGGGAGAAAGGGCGCTATAGAGGATCGCTGTGGAGAGCTGCTGCTGTGCTTTGACATCTGAGCTCTGTGGAAAACGATCTCAATACAATTCTGAAAAACGCGACTCTTCGAACGCCAGCCGAACAAGTCTCCACAGCCGAAGCGCTGTGTCTCTTTTCAGCTGGCGATAAACCTTTCCTTGATCCTTTGCGGACTTGTTAAACTGTTCCTGATCAGAATAAAAAACGCTCACGCTAATACACAAGCACCTGTGTCTCGCCAAAGCTGAAAAATAAACAGACGGACAAGCCGCACTGCACGTGTGAACAGGGGAATGAGCCAGCGAGCGGGGATAGGGCGCCTCCTGCGCTTAAAAGCTTACAACACCTGGTATTCCCAGGCGGTCTCCCATCCAAGTACTAACCAGGCCCATCCCTGTTTAGCTTCCGAGATCAGACGAGATCAGGCATGCTCAAGGGGGTGTGGCCGTAAGCGAAAGCAAGGCTCGCTGGCACCCTTCTTATTGAGAGGACAGCTCCGTCACCTCTTTTACGACGCTGCTTTTTTTCCCTTGCGTTTTTCTCTTCTTCCCACGTTGTCTCTCTTCACTGCCTTCGTCCCTGCTCTATTTCACTTCAGCCTTTCACTCTTGCTTCCTTCCAATGAGGACGGAGCTGCGGGAGAAAGGGCGCTATAGAGGATCGCTGTGGAGAGCTGCTGCTGTGCTTTGACATCTGAGCTCTGTGGAAAACGATCTCAATACAATTCTGAAAAACGCGACTCTCCGAACGCCAGCCGAACAAGTCTCCACAGCCGAAGCGCTGTGTCTCTTTTCAGCTGGCGATAAACCTTTCCTCGATCCTTTGCGGACTTGTAAAACTGTTCCTGATCAGAATAAAAAACGCTCACGCTAATACACAAGCACCCGTGTCTCGCCAAAGCTGACAAATAAACAGACGGACAAGCCGCACTGCACGTGTGAAGAGGGGAATGAGCCAGCTAGCGGGGATAGGACGCCTCCTGCGCTTAAAAGCTTACAGCACCGGGTATTCCCAGGCTGTCTCCCATCCAAGTACTAACCAGGCCCATCCCTGTTTAGCTTCCAAGATCAGACGAGATCAGGCATGCTCAAGGGGGTGTGGCCGTAAGCAAGAGCAAGGCTCGCTGGCACCCTTCTTATTGAGAGTACAGCTCCGTCACCTCTTTTACGACGCTGCTTTTTTCCCTTGCGTTTTTCTCTTCTTTCCACGTTCTCTCTCTTCACTGCCTTGGTCCCCGCTCTATTTCACTTCAGCCTTTCACTCTTGCTTCCTTCCAATGAGGACGGAGCTGCGGGAGAAAGGGCGCTATAGAGGATCGCTGTGGAGAGCTGCTGCTGTGCTTTGACATCTGAGCTCTGTGGAAAACGATCTCAATACAATTCTGAAAAAAGCGACTCTCCGAACGCCAGCCGAACAAGTCTCCACAGCCGAAGCGCTGTGTCTCTTTTCAGCTGGCGATAAACCTTTCCTCGATCCTTTGCGGACTTGTAAAACTGTTCCTGATCAGAATAAAAAACGCTCACGCTAATATACAAGCACCCGTGTCTCGCCAAAGCTGACAAATAAACAGACGGACAAGCCGCACTGCACGTGTGAACAGGGGAATGAGCGAGCGAGCGGGGATAGGGCGCCTCCTGCGCTTAAAAGCTTACAGCATCTGGTATTCCCAGGCGGTCTCCCATCCAAGTACTAACCAGGCCCATCCCTATTTAGCTTCCAAGATCAGACGAGATCAGGCGTGCTCAAGGGGGTGTGGCCGCAAGCAAGAGCAAGGCTCGCTGGCACCCTTCTTATTGAGAGGACAGCTCCGTCACCTCTTTTACGACGCTGCTTTTTTTCCCTTGCGTTTTTCTCTTCTTTCCACGTTCTCTCTCTTTACTGCCTTCGTCCCCGCTCTATTTCACTTCAGCCTTTCACTCTTGCTTCCTTCCAATGAGGACGGAGCTGCGGGAGAAAGGGCGCTATAGAGGATCGCTGTGGAGAGCTGCTGCTGTGCTTTGACATCTGAGTTCTGTGGAAAACGATCTCAATACAATTCTGAAAAACGCGACTCTCCGAACGCCAGCCGAACAAGTCTCCACAGCCGAAGTGCTGTGTCTCTTTTCAGCTGGCGATAAACCTTTCTTCGATCCTTTGCGGACTTGTAAAACTGTTCCTGATCAGAATAAAAAACGCTCACGCTAATACACAAGCACCCGTGTCTCGCCAAAGCTGACAAATAAACAGACGGACAAGCCGCACTGCACGTGTGAACAGGGGAATGAGCGAGCGAGCGGGGATAGGGCGCCTCCTGCGCTTAAAAGCTTACAGCACCTGGTATTCCCAGGCGGTCTCCCATCCAAGTACTAACCAGGCCCATCCCTGTTTAGCTTCCGAGATCAGACGAGATCAGGCGTGCTCAAGGGGGTGTGGCCGTAAGCGAGAGCAAGGCTCGCTGGCACCCTTCTTATTGAGAGGACAGCTCCGTCACCTCTTTTACGACGCTGCTTTTTTCCCTTGCGTTTTTCTCTTCTTTCCACGTTCTCTCTCTTCACTGCCTTCGTCCCCGCTCTATTTCACTTCAGCCTTTCACTCTTGCTTCCTTGCAATGAGGACGGAGCTGCGGGAGAAAGGGCGCTATAGAGGATCGCTGTGGAGAGCTGCTGCTGTGCTTTGACATCTGAGCTCTGTGGAAAACGATCTCAATACAATTCTGAAAAACGCGACTCTCCGAACGCCAGCCGAACAAGTCTCCACAGCCGAAGCGCTGTGTCTCTTTTCAGCTGGCGATAAACCTTTCCTCGATCCTTTGCGGACTTGTTAAAACTGTTCCTGATCAGAATAAAAAACGCTCACGCTAATACACAAGCACCCGTGTCTCGCCAAAGCTGACAAATAAACAGACGGACAAGCCGCACTGCACGTGTGAACAGGGGAATGAGCGAGCGAGCGGGGATAGGGCGCCTCCTGCGCTTAAAAGCTTACAGCACCTGGTATTCCCAGGCGGTCTCCCATCCAAGTACTAACCAGGACCATCCCTGTTTAGCTTCCGAGATCAGACGAGATCAGGCGTGCTCAAGGGGGTGTGGCCATAAGCGAGAGCAAGGCTCGCTGGCACCCTTCTTATTGAGAGGACAGCTCCGTCACCTCTTTTACGACGCTGCTTTTTTTCCCTTGCGTTTTTCTCTTCTTCCCACGTTCTCTCTCTTCACTGCCTTCGTCCCCGCTCTATTTCACTTCAGCCTTTCACTCTTGCTTCCTTCCAATGAGGACGGAGCTGCGGGAGAAAGGGCGCTTTAGAGGATCGCTGTGGAGAGCTGCTGCTGTGCTTTGACATTTGATCTCTGTGGAAAACGATCTCAATACAATTCTGAAAAACGCGACTCTCCGAACGCTAGCCGAACAAGTCTCCACAGCCGAAGCGCTGTGTCTCTTTTCAGCTGGCGATAAACCTTTCCTCGATTCTTTGCGGACTTGTTAAACTGTTCCTGATCAGAATAAAAAACGCTCACGCTAATACACAAGCACCCGTGTCTCGCCAAAGCTGACAAATAAACAGACGGACAAGCCGCACTGCACGTGTGAACAGGGGAATGAGCGAGCGAGCGGGGATAGGGCGCCTCCTGCGCTTAAAAGCTTACAGCACCTGGTATTCCCAGGCGGTCTCCCATCCAAGTACTAACCAGGCCCATCCCTGTTTAGCTTCCGAGATCAGACGAGATCAGGCGTGCTCAAGGGGGTGTGGCCGTAAGCAAGAGCAAGGCTCGCTGGCACCCTTCTTATTGAGAGGACAGCTCCGTCACCTCTTTTACGACGCTGCTCTTTTTCCCTTGCGTTTTTCTCTTCTTCCCACGTTCTCTCTCTTCACTGCCTTCGTCCCCGCTCTATTTCACTTCAGCCTTTCACTCTTGCTTCCTTCCAATGAGGACGGAGCTGCGGGAGAAAGGGCGCTATAGAGGATCGCTGTGGAGAGCTGCTGCTGTGCTTTGACATCTGAGCTCTGAGGAAACCGATCTCAATACAATTCTGAAAAACGCGACTCTCCGAACGCCAGCCGAACAAGTCTCCCCAGCCGAAGCGCTGTGTCTTTTTTCAGCTGGCGATAAACCTTTCCTCGATCATTTGCGGACTTGTTAAACTGTTCCTGATCAGAATAAAAAACGCTCACGCTAATACACAAGCACCCGTGTCTCGCCAAAGCTGACAAATAAACAGACGGACAAGCCGCACTGCACGTGTGAACAGGGGAATGAGCGAGCGAGCGGGGATAGGGCGCCTCCTGCGCTTAAAAGTTTACAGCACCTGGTATCCCCAGGCGGTCTCCCATCCAAGTACTAACCAGGCCCATCCCTGTTTAGCTTCCGAGATCAGACGAGATCAGGCGTGCTCAAGGGGGTGTGGCCGTAAGCGAGAGCAAGGCTCGCTGGCACCCTTCTTATTGAGAGGACAGCTCCGTCACCTCTTTTACGACGCTGCTTTTTTTCCCTTGCGTTTTTCTCTTCTTCCCACGTTCTCTCTCTTCACTGCCTTCGTCCCCGCTCTATTTCACTTCAGCCTTTCACTCTTGCTTCCTTCCAATGAGGACGGAGCTGCGGGAGAAAGGGCGCTATAGAGGATCGCTGTGGAGAGCTGCTGCTGTGCTTTGACATCTGAGCTCTGTGGAAAACGATCTCAATACAATTCTGAAAAATGCGACTCTCCGAACGCCAGCCGAACAAGTCTCCACAGCCGAAGCGCTGTGTCTCTATTCAGCTGGCGATAAACCTTCCCTCGATTCTTTGCGGACTTGTTAAACTGTTCCTGATCAGAATAAAAAACGCTCACGCTAATACACAAGCACCCGTGTCTCGCCAAAGCTGACAAATAAACAGACGGACAAGCCGCACTGCACGTGTGAACAGGGGAATGAGCGAGCGAGCGAGCGGGGATAGGGCGCCTCCTGCGCTTAAAAGCTTACAGCACCTGGTATTCCCAGGCGGTCTCCCATCCAAGTACTAACCAGGCCCATCCCTGTTTAGCTTCCGAGATCAGACGAGATCAGGCGTGCTCAAGGGGGTGTGGCCGTAAGCGAGAGCAAGGCTCGCTGGCACCCTTCTTATTGAGAGGACAGCTCCGTCACCTCTTTTACGACGCTGCTTTTTTTCCCTTGCGTTTTTCTCTTCTTCCCACGTTCTCTCTCTTCACTGCCTTCGTCCCCGCTCTATTTCACTTCAGCCTTTCACTCTTGCTTCCTTCCAATGAGGACGGAGCTGCGGGAGAAAGGGCGCTATAGAGGATCGCTGTGGAGAGCTGCTGCTGTGCTTTGACATCTGAGCTCTGTGGTAAACGATCTCAATACAATTCTGAAAAACGCGACTCTCCGAACGCCAGCCGAACAAGTCTCCACAGCCGAAGCGCTGTGTCTCTTTTCAGCTGGCGATAAACCTTTCCTCGATCCTTTGCGGACTTGTAAAACTGTTCCTGATCAGAATAAAAAACGCTCACGCTAATACACAAGCACCCGTGTCTCGCCAAAGCTGACAAATAAACAGACGGACAAGCCGCACTGCACGTGTGAACAGGGGAATGAGCGAGCGAGCGGGGATAGGGCGCCTCCTGCGCTTAAAAGCTTACAGCACCTGGTATTCCCAGGCGGTCTCCCATCCAAGTACTAACCAGGCCCATCCCTGTTTAGCTTCCGAGATCAGACAAGATCAGGCGTGCTCAAAGGGGTGTGGCCGTAAGCGAGAGCAAGGCTCGCTGGCACCCTTCTTATTGAGAGGACAGCTCCGTCACCTCTTTTACGACGCTGCTTTTTTTCCCTTGCGTTTTTCTCTTCTTCCCACGTTCTCTCTCTTCACTGCCTTCGTCCCCGCTCTATTTCACTTCAGCCTTTCACTCTTGCTTCCTTCCAATGAGGACGGAGCTGCGGGAGAAAGGGCGCTATAGAGGATCGCTGTGGAGAGCTGCTGCTGTGCTTTGACATCTGAGCTCTGTGGAAAACGATCTCAATACAATTCTGAAAAACGCGACTCTCCGAACGCCAGCCGAACAAGTCTCCACAGCCGAAGCGCTGTGTCTCTTTTCAGCTGGCGATAATCCTTTCCTCGATCCTTTGCGGACTTGTAAAACTGTTCCTGATCAGAATAAAAAACGCTCACGCTAATACACAAGCACCCGTGTCTCGCCAAAGCTGACAAATAAACAGACGGACAAGCCGCACTGCACGTGTGAACAGGGGAATGAGCGAGCGAGCGGGGATAGGGCGCCTCCTGCGCTTAAACGCTTACAGCACCTGGTATTCCCGGGCGGTCTCCCATCCAAGTACTAACCAGGCCCATCCCTGTTTAGCTTCCGAGATCAGACGAGATCAGGTGTGCTCAAGGGGGTGTGGCCTTAAGCGAGAGCAGGGCTCGCTGGCACCCTTCTTATTGAGAGGACAGCTCCGTCACCTCTTTTACGACGCTGCTTTTTTTCCCTTGCGTTTTTCACTTCTTCCCACGTTCTCTCTCTTCACTGCCTTCGTCCCCGCTCTATTTCACTTCAGCCTTTCACTCTTGCTTCCTTCCAATGAGGACGGAGCTGCGGGAGAAAGGGCGCTATAGAGGATCGCTGTGGAGAGCTGCTGCTGTGCTTTGACATCTGAGCTCTGTGGAAAACGATCTCAATACAATTCTGAAAAACGCGACTCTCCGAACGCCAGCCAAACAAGTCTCCACAGCCGAAGCGCTGTGTCTCTTTTCAGCTGGCGATAAACCTTTCCTCGATCCTTTGCGGACTTGTTAAACTGTTCCTGATCAGAATAAAAAACGCTCACGCTAATACACAAGCACCCGTGTCTCGCCAAAGCTGACAAATAAACAGACGGACAAGCCGCACTGCACGTGTGAACAGGGGAATGAGCGAGCGAGCGGGGATAGGGCGCCTCCTGCGCTTAAAAGCTTACAGCACCTGGTATTCCCAGGCGGTCTCCCATCCAAGTACTAACCAGGCCCATCCCTGTTTAGCTTCCGAGATCAGACGAGATCAGGCGTGCTCAAGGGGGTGTGGCCATAAGCGAGAGCAAGGCTCGCTGGCACCCTTCTTATTGAGAGGACAGCTCCGTCACCTCTTTTACGACGCTGCTTTTTTTCCCTTGCGTTTTTCTCTTCTTCCCACGTTCTCTCTCTTCACTGCCTTCGTCCCCGCTCTATTTCACTTCAGCCTTTCACTCTTGCTTCTGCTGCTGCTGTGCTTTGACATCTGAGCTCTGTGGAAAACGATCTCAATACAATTCTGAAAAACGCGACTCTCCGAACGCCAGCCGAACAAGTCTCCACAGCTGAAGCGCTGTGTCTCTTTTCAGCTGGCGATAAACCTTTCCTCGATCCTTTGCGGACTTGTAAAACTGTTCCTGATCAGAATAAAAAACGCTCACGCTAATATACAAGCACCCGTGTCTCGCCAAAGCTGACAAATAAAGAGACGGACAAGCCGCACTGCACGTGTGAACAGGGGAATGAGCAAGCGAGCGGGGATAGGGCGCCTCCTGCGCTTAAAAGCTTACAGCACCTGGTATTCCCAGGCGGTCTCCCATCCAAGTACTAACCAGGCCCATCCCTGTTTAGCTTCCAAGATCAGACGAGATCAGGCATGCTCAAGGGGGTGTGGCCGTAAGCGAGAGCAAGGCTCGCTGGCACCCTTCTTATTGAGAGTACAGCTCCGTCACCTCTTTTACGATGCTGCTTTTTTCCCTTGCGTTTTTCTCTTCTTTCCACGTTCTCTCTCTTCACTGCCTTCGTCCCCGCTCTATTTCACTTCAGCCTTTCACTCTTGCTTCCTTCCAATGAGGACGGAGCTGCGGGAGAAAGGGCGCTATAGAGGATCGCTGTGGAGAGCTGCTGCTGTGCTTTGACATCTGAGCTCTGTGGAAAACGATCTCAATACAATTCTGAAAAACGCGACTCTCCGAACGCCAGCCAAACAAGTCTCCACAGCCGAAGCGCTGTGTCTCTTTTCAGCTGGCGATAAACCTTTCCTCGATCCTTTGCGGACTTGTAAAACTGTTCCTGATCAGAATAAAAAACGCTCACGCTAATACACAAGCACCCGTGTCTCGCCAAAGCTGACAAATAAACAGATGGACAAGCCGCACTGCACGTGTGAACAGGGGAATGAGCGAGCGAGCGGGGATAGGGCGCCTCCTGCGCTTAAAAGCTTACAGCATCTGGTATTCCCAGGCGGTCTCCCATCCAAGTACTAACCAGGCCCATCCCTATTTAGCTTCCGAGATCAGACGAGATCAGGCGTGCTCAAGGGGGTGTGGCCGCAAGCAAGAGCAAGGCTCGCTGGCACCCTTCTTATTGAGAGGACAGCTCCATCACCTCTTTTACAACGCTGCTTTTTTTCCCTTGCGTTTTTCTCTTCTTCCCACGTTCTCTCTCTTCACTGCCTTCGTCCCCGCTCTATTTCACTTCAGCCTTTCACTCTTGCTTCCTTCCAATGAGGACGGAGCTGCGGGAGAAAGGGCGCTATAGAGGATCGCTGTGGAGAGCTGCTGCTGTGCTTTGACATCTGAGCTCTGTGGAAAACGATCTCAATACAATTCTGAAAAACGCGACTCTCCGAACGCCAGCCGAACAAGTCTCCACAGCCGAAGCGCTGTGTCTCTTTTCAGCTGGCGATAAACCTTTCCTTGATCCTTTGCGGACTTGTTAAACTGTTCCTGATCAGAATAAAAAACGCTCACGCTAATACA
>NC_142615.1:50648477-50665977 GCF_059453375.1 Lepisosteus platostomus | reverse complement strand
GAGCTGCGGGAGAAAGGGCGCTATAGAGGATCGCTGTGGAGAGCTGCTGCTGTGCTTTGACATCTGAGCTCTGTGGAAAACGATCTCAATACAATTCTGAAAAACGCGACTCTACGAACGCCAGCCGAACAAGTCTCCACAGCCGAAGCGCTGTGTCTCTTTTCAGCTGGCGATAAACCTTTCCTCGATCCTTTGCGGACTTGTTAAACTGTTCCTGATCAGAATAAAAAACGCTCACGCTAATACACAAGCACCCGTGTCTCGCCAAAGCTGACAAATAAACAGACGGACAAGCCGCACTGCACGTGTGAACAGGGGAATGAGCGAGCGAGCGGGGATAGGGCGCCTCCTGTGCTTAAAAGCTTACAGCACCTGGTATTCCCAGGCGGTCTCCCATCCAAGTACTAACCAGGCCCATCCCTGTTTAGCTTCCGAGATCAGACGAGATCAGGCGTGCTCAAGGGGGTGTGGCCGTAAGCGAGAGCAAGGCTCGCTGGCACCCTTCTTATTGAGAGGACAGCTCCGTCACCTCTTTTACGACGCTGCTTTTTTTCCCTTGCGTTTTTCTCTTCTTCCCACGTTCTCTCTCTTCACTGCCTTCGTCCCCGCTCTATTTCACTTCAGCCTTTCACTCTTGCTTCCTTCCAATGAGGACGGAGCTGCGGGAGAAAGGGCGCTATAGAGGATTGCTGTGGAGAGCTGCTGCTGTGCTTTGACATCTGAGCTCTGTGGAAAACGATCTCAATACAATTCTGAAAAACGCGACTCTCCGAACGCCAGCCGAACAAGTCTCCACAGCCGAAGCGCTGTGTCTCTTTTCAGCTGGCGATAAACCATTCCTCGATCCTTTGCGGACTTGTAAAACTGTTCCTGATCAGAATAAAAAACGCTCACGCTAATACACAAGCACCCGTGTCTCGCCAAAGCTGACAAATAAACAGACGGACAAGCCGCACTGCACGTGTGAACAGGGGAATGAGCGAGCGAGCGGGGATAGGGCGCCTCCTGCGCTTAAAAGCTTACAGCACCTGGTATTCCCAGGCGGTCTCCCATCCAAGTACTAACCAGGCCCATCCCTGTTTAGCTTCCGAGATCAGACGAGATCAGGCGTGCTCAAGGGGGTGAGGCCATAAGCGAGAGCAAGGCTCGCTGGCACCCTTCTTATTGAGAGGACAGCTCCGTCACCTCTTTTACGACGCTGCTTTTTTCCCTTGCGTTTTTCTCTTCTTCCCACGTTCTCTCTCTTCACTGCCTTCGTCCCCGCTCTATTTCACTTCAGCCTTTCACTCTTGCTTCCTTCCAATGAGGACGGAGCTGCGGGAGAAAGGGCGCTATAGAAGATCGCTGTGGAGAGCTGCTGCTGTGCTTTGACATCTGAGCTCTGTGGAAAACGATCTCAATACAATTCTGAAAAACGCGACTCTCCGAACGCCAGCCGAACAAGTCTCCACAGCCGAAGCGCTGTGTCTCTTTTCAGCTGGCGATAAACCTTTCCTTGATCCTTTGCGGACTTGTAAAACTGTTCCTGATCAGAATAAAAAACGCTCACGCTAATACACAAGCACCCGTGTCTCGCCAAAGCTGACAAATAAACAGACGGACAAGCCGCACTGCACGTGTGAACAGGGGAATGAGCGAGCGAGCGGGGATAGGGCGCCTCCTGCGCTTAAAAGCTTACAGCACCTGGTATTCCCAGGCGGTCTCCCATCCAAGTACTAACCAGGCCCATCCCTGTTTAGCTTCCGAGATCAGACGAGATCAGGCGTGCTCAAGGGGGTGTGGCCGTAAGCGAGAGCAAGGCTCGCTGGCACCCTTCTTATTGAGAGGACAGCTCCGTCACCTCTTTTACGACGCTGCTTTTTTTCCCTTGCGTTTTTCTCTTCTTCCCACGTTCTCTCTCTTCACTGCCTTCGTCCCCGCTCTATTTCACTTCAGCCTTTCACTCTTGCTTCCTTCCAATGAGGACGGAGCTGCGGGAGAAAGGGCGCTATAGAGGATCGCTGTGGAGAGCTGCTGCTGTGCTTTGACATCTGAGCTCTGTGGAAAACGATCTCAATACAATTCTGAAAAACGCGACTCTCCGAACGCCAGCCGAACAAGTCTCCACAGCCGAAGCGCTGTGTCTCTTTTCAGCTGGCGATAAACCTTTCCTCGATCCTTTGCGGACTTGTTAAACTGTTCATGATCAGAATAAAAAACGCTCACGCTAATACACAAACACCCGTGTCTCGCCAAAGCTGACAAATAAACAGACGGACAATCCGCACTGCACGTGTGAACAGGGGAATGAGCGAGCGAGCGGGGATAGGGCGCCTCCTGCGCTTAAAAGCTTACAGCACCTGGTATTCCCAGGCGGTCTCCCATCCAAGTACTAACCAGGCCCATCCCTGTTTAGCTTCCGAGATCAGGCGTGCTCAAGGGGGTGTGGGCGTAAGCGAGAGCAAGGCTCGCTGGCACCCTTCTTATTGAGAGGACAGCTCCGTCACCTCTTTTACGACGCTGCTTTTTTTCCCTTGCGTTTTTCTCTTCTTCCCACGTTCTCTCTCTTCACTGCCTTCGTCCCCGCTCTATTTCACTTCAGCCTTTCACTCTTGCTTCCTTCCAATGAGGACGGAGCTGCGGGAGAAAGGGCGCTATAGAGGATCGCTGTGGAGAGCTGCTGCTGTGCTTTGACATCTGAGTTCTGTGGAAAACGATCTCAATACAATTCTGAAAAACGCGACTCTCCGAACGCCAGCCGAACAAGTCTCCACAGCCGAAGCGCTGTGTCTCTTTTCAGCTGGCGATAAACCTTTCTTCGATCCTTTGCGGACTTGTAAAACTGTTCCTGATCAGAATAAAAAACGCTCACGCTAATACACAAGCACCCGTGTCTCGCCAAAGCTGACAAATAAACAGACGGACAAGCCGCACTGCACGTGTGAACAGGGGAATGAGCGAGCGAGCGGGGATAGGGCGCCTCCTGCGCTTAAAAGCTTACAGCACCTGGTATTCCCAGGCGGTCTCCCATCCAAGTACTAACCAGGCCCATCCCTGTTTAGCTTCCGAGATCAGACGAGATCAGGTGTGCTCAAGGGGGTGTGGCCGTAAGCGAGAGCAAGGCTCGCTGGCACCCTTCTTATTGAGAGGACAGCTCCGTCACCTCTTTTACGACGCTGCTTTTTTTCCCTTGCGTTTTTCTCTTCTTCCCACGTTCTCTCTCTTCACTGCCTTCGTCCCCGCTCTATTTCACTTCAGCCTTTCACTTTTGCTTCCTTCCAATGAGGACGGAGCTGCGGGAGAAAGGGCGCTATAGAGGATCGCTGTGGAGAGCTGCTGCTGTGCTTTGACATCTGAGCTCTGTGGAAAACGATCTCAATACAATTCTGAAAAACGCGACTCTCCGAACGCCAACCGAACAAGTCTCCACAGCCGAAGCGCTGTGTCTCTTTTCAGCTGGCGATAAACCTTTCCTCGATCCTTTGCGGACTTGTAAAACTGTTCCTGATCTGAATAAAAAACGCTCACGCTAATACACAAGCACCCGTGTCTCGCCAAAGCTGACAAATAAACAGACGGACAAGCCGCACTGCACGTGTGAACAGGGGAATGAGCGAGCGAGCGGGGATAGGGCGCCTCCTGCGCTTAAAAGCTTACAGCACATGGTACTCCCAGGCGGTCTCCATCCAAGTACTAACCAGGCCCATCCCTGTTTAGCTTCCGAGATCAGACGAGATCAGGCGTGCTCAAGGGGGTGTGGCCGTAAGCGAGAGCAAAGCTCGCTGGCACCCTTCTTATTGAGAGGACAGCTCCGTCACCTCTTTTATGACGCTGCTCTTTTTCCCTTGCGTTTTTCTCTTCTTCCCACGTTCTCTCTCTTCACTGCCTTCGTCCCTGCTCTATTTCACTTCAGCCTTTCACTTTTGCTTCCTTCCAATGAGGACGGAGCTGCGGGAGAAAGGGCGCTATAGAGGATCGCTGTGGAGAGCTGCTGCTGTGCTTTGACATCTGAGCTCTGTGGAAAACGATCTCAATACAATTCTGAAAAACGCGACTCTCCGAACGCCAGCCTAACAAGTCTCCACAGCCGAAGCGCTGTGTCTCTTTTCAGCTGGCGATAAACCTTTCCTCGATCCTTTGCGGACTTGTAAAACTGTTCCTGATCAGAATAAAAAACGCTCACGCTAATACACAAGCACCCGTGTCTCGCCAAAGCTGACAAATAAACAGACGGACAAGCCGCACTGCATGTGTGAACAGGGGAATGAGCCAGCGAGCGGGGATAGGGCGCTTCCTGCGCTTAAAAGCTTACAGCACCTGGTATTCCCAGGCGGTCTCCCATCCAAGTACTAACCAGGCCCATCCCTGTTTAGCTTCCGAGATCAGACGAGATCAGGCGTGCTCAAGGGGGTGTGGCCGTAAGCAAGAGCAAGGCTCGCTGGCACCCTTCTTATTGAGAGGACAGCTCCGTCACCTCTTTTACGACGCTGCTCTTTTTCCCTTGCGTTTTTCTCTTCTTCCCACGTTCTCTCTCTTCACTGCCTTCGTCCCCGCTCTATTTCACTTCAGCCTTTCACTCTTGCTTCCTTCCAATGAGGACGGAGCTGCGGGAGAAAGGGCGCTATAGAGGATCGCTGTGGAGAGCTGCTGCTGTGCTTTGACATCTGAGCTCTGAGGAAACCGATCTCAATACAATTCTGAAAAACGCGACTCTCCGAACGCCAGCCGAACAAGTCTCCCCAGCCGAAGCGCTGTGTCTTTTTTCAGCTGGCGATAAACCTTTCCTCGATCATTTGCGGACTTGTTAAACTGTTCCTGATCAGAATAAAAAACGCTCACGCTAATACACAAGCACCCGTGTCTCGCCAAAGCTGACAAATAAACAGACGGACAAGCCGCACTGCACGTGTGAACAGGGGAATGAGCCAGCGAGCGGGGATAGGGCACCTCCTGCGTTTAAGAGCTTACAGCACCTGGTACTCCCAGGCGGTCTCCCATCCAAGTACTAACCAGGCCCATCCCTGTTTAGCTTCCGAGATCAGACGAGATCAGGCGTGCTCAAGGGGGTGTGGCCGTAAGCGAGAGCAAGGTTCGCTGGCACCCTTCTTATTGAGAGGACAGCTCCGTCACCTCTTTTACGACGCTGCTTTTTTTCCCTTGCGTTTTTCTCTTCTTCCCACGTTCTCTCTCTTCACTGCCTTCGTCCCCGCTCTATTTCACTTCAGCCTTTCACTCTTGCTTCCTTCCAATGAGGACGGAGCTGCGGGAGAAAGGGCGCTATAGAGGATCGCTGTGGAGAGCTGCTGCTGTGCTTTGACATCTGAGCTCTGTGGAAAACGATCTCAATACAATTCTGAAAAACGCGACTCTCCGAACGCCAGCCGAACAAGTCTCCACAGCCGAAGCGCTGTGTCTCTTTTCAGCTGGCGATAAACCTTTCCTCGATCCTTTGCGGACTTGTAAAACTGTTCCTGATCAGAATAAAAAACGCTCACGCTAATACACAAGCACCCGTGTCTCGCCAAAGCTGACAAATAAACAGACGGACAAGCCGCACTGCACGTGTGAACAGGGGAATGAGCGAGCGAGCGGGGATAGGGTGCCTCCTGCGCTTAAAAGCTTACAGCATCTGGTATTCCCAGGCGGTCTCCCATCCAAGTACTAACCAGGCCCATTCCTGTTTAGCTTCCTAGATCAGACGAGATCAGGCGTGCTCAAGGGGGTGTGGCCGTAAGCGAGAGCAAGGCTCGCTGGCACCCTTCTTATTGAGAGGACAGCTCCGTCACCTCTTTTACGATGCTGCTTTTTTTCCCTTGCGTTTTTCTCTTCTTCCCACGTTCTCTCTCTTCACTGCCTTCGTCCCCGCTCTATTTCACTTCAGCCTTTCACTCTTGCTTCCTTCCAATGAGGACGGAGCTGCGGGAGAAAGGGCGCTATAGAGGATCGCTGTGGAGAGCTGCTGCTGTGCTTTGACATCTGAGCTCTGTGGAAAACGATCTCAATACAATTCTGAAAAACGCGACTCTCCGAACGCCAGCCGAACAAGTCTCCACAGCCGAAGCGCTGTGTCTCTTTTCAGCTGGCGATAAACCTTTCCTCGATCCTTTGCGGACTTGTAAAACTGTTCCTGATCAGAATAAAAAACGCTCACGCTAATACACAAGCACCCGTGTCTCGCCAAAGCTGACAAATAAACAGACGGACAAGCCGCACTGCTCGTGTGAACAGGGGAGTGAGCGAGCGAGCGGGGATAGGGCGCCTCCTGCGCTTAAAAGCTTACAGCACCTGGTATTCCCAGGCGGTCTCCCATCCAAGTACTAACCAGGCCCATCCCTGTTTAGCTTCCGAGATCAGACGAGATCAGGCGTGCTCAAGGGGGTGTGGCCGTAAGCGAGAGCAAGGCTCGCTGGCACCCTTCTTATTGAGAGGACAGCTCCGTCACCTCTTTTACGACGCTGCTTTTTTTCTCTTGCGTTTTTCTCTTCTTCCCACGTTCTCTCTCTTCACTGCCTTCGTCCCCGCTCTATTTCACTTCAGCCTTTCACTCTTGCTTCCTTCCAATGAGGACGGAGCTGCGGGAGAAAGGGCGCTATAGAGGATCGCTGTGGAGAGCTGCTGCTGTGCTTTGACATCTGAGCTCTGTGGAAAACGATCTCAATACAATTCTGAAAAACGCGACTCTCCGAACGCCAGCCGAACAAGTCTCCACAGCCGAAGCGCTGTGTCTCTTTTCAGCTGGCGATAAACCTTTCCTCGATCCTTTGCGGACTTGTTAAACTGTTCATGATCAGAATAAAAAACGCTCACGCTAATACACAAGCACCCGTGTCTTGCCAAAGCTGACAAATAAACAGACGGACAAGCCGCACTGCACGTGTGAACAGGGGAATGAGCGAGCGAGCGGGGATAGGGCGCCTCCTGCGCTTAAAAGCTTACAGCACCTGGTATTCCCAGGTGGTCTCCCCTCCACGTACTAACCAGGCCCATCCCTGTTTAGCTTCCGAGATCAGACGAGATCAGGCGTGCTCAAGGGGGTGTGGCCGTAAGCGAGAGCAAGGCTCGCTGGCACCCTTCTTATTGAGAGGACAGCTCCGTCACCTCTTTTACGACGCTGCTCTTTTTCCCTTGCGTTTTTCTCTTCTTCCCACGTTCTCTCTCTTCACTGCCTTCGTCCCCGCTCTATTTCACTTCAGCCTTTCACTCTTGCTTCCTTCCAATGAGGACGGAGCTGCGGGAGAAAGGGCGCTATAGAGGATCGCTGTGGAGAGCTGCTGCTGTGCTTTGACATCTGAGCTCTGTGGAAAACGATCTCAATACAATTCTGAAAAACGCGACTCTCCGAACGCCAGCCGAACAAGTCTCCACAGCCGAAGCGCTGTGTCTCTTTTCAGCTGGCGATAAACCTTTCCTCGATCCTTTGCGGACTTGTAAAACTGTTCCTGATCAGAATAAAAAACGCTCACGCTAATACACAAGCACCCGTGTCTCGCCAAAGCTGACAAATAAAGAGACGGACAAGCCGCACTGCACGTGTGAACAGGGGAATGAGCGAGCGAGCGGGGATAGGGCGCCTCCTGCGCTTAAAAGCTTACAGCACCTGGTATTCCCAGGCGGTCTCCCATCCAAGTACTAACCAGGCCCATCCCTGTTTAGCTTCCGAGATCAGACGACATCAGGCGTGCTCAAGGGGGTGTGGCCGTAAGCGAGAGCAAGGCTCGCTGGCACCCTTCTTATTGAGAGGACAGCTCCGTCACCTCTTTTACGACGCTGCTTTTTTTCCCTTGCGTTTTTCTCTTCTTCCCACGTTCTCTCTCTTCACTGCCTTCGTCCCCGCTCTATTTCACTTCAGCCTTTCACTCTTGCTTCCTTCCAATGAGGACGGAGCTGCGGGAGAAAGGGCGCTATAGAGGATCGCTGTGGAGAGCTGCTGCTGTGCTTTGACATCTGAGCTCTGTGGAAAACGATCTCAATACAATTCTGAAAAACGCGACTCTACGAACGCCAGCCGAACAAGTCTCCACAGCCGAAGCGCTGTGTCTCTTTTCAGCTGGCGATAAACCTTTCCTCGATCCTTTGCGGACTTGTTAAACTGTTCCTGATCAGAATAAAAAACGCTCACGCTAATACACAAGCACCCGTGTCTCGCCAAAGCTGACAAATAAACAGACGGACAAGCCGCACTGCACGTGTGAACAGGGGAATGAGCGAGCGAGCGGGGATAGGGCGCCTCCTGTGCTTAAGAGCTTACAGCACCTGGTATTCCCAGGCGGTCTCCCATCCAAGTACTAACCAGGCCCATCCCTGTTTAGCTTCCGAGATCAGACGAGATCAGGCGTGCTCAAGGGGGTGTGGCCGTAAGCGAGAGCAAGGCTCGCTGGCACCCTTCTTATTGAGAGGACAGCTCCGTCACCTCTTTTACGACGCTGCTTTTTTTCCCTTGCGTTTTTCTCTTCTTCCCACGTTCTCTCTCTTCACTGCCTTCGTCCCCGCTCTATTTCACTTCAGCCTTTCACTCTTGCTTCCTTCCAATGAGGACGGAGCTGCGGGAGAAAGGGCGCTATAGAGGATCGCTGTGGAGAGCTGCTGCTGTGCTTTGACATCTGAGCTCTGTGGAAAACGATCTCAATACAATTCTGAAAAACGCGACTCTCCGAACGCCAGCCGAACAAGTCTCCACAGCCGAAGCGCTGTGTCTCTTTTCAGCTGGCGATAAACCTTTCCTCGATCCTTTGCGGACTTGTAAAACTGTTCCTGATCAGAATAAAAAACGCTCACGCTAATACACAAGCACCCGTGTCTCGCCAAAGCTGACAAATAAACAGACGGACAAGCCGCACTGCACGTGTGAACAGGGGAATGAGCGAGCGAGCGGGGATAGGGTGCCTCCTGCGCTTAAAAGCTTACAGCATCTGGTATTCCCAGGCGGTCTCCCATCCAAGTACTAACCAGGCCCATTCCTGTTTAGCTTCCTAGATCAGACGAGATCAGGCGTGCTCAAGGGGGTGTGGCCGTAAGCGAGAGCAAGGCTCGCTGGCACCCTTCTTATTGAGAGGACAGCTCCGTCACCTCTTTTACGACGCTGCTTTTTTTCCCTTGCGTTTTTCTCTTCTTCCCACGTTCTCTCTCTTCACTGCCTTCGTCCCCGCTCTATTTCACTTCAGCCTTTCACTCTTGCTTCCTTCCAATGAGGACGGAGCTGCGGGAGAAAGGGCGCTATAGAGGATCGCTGTGGAGAGCTGCTGCTGTGCTTTGACATCTGAGCTCTGTGGAAAACGATCTCAATACAATTCTGAAAAACGCGACTCTCCGAACGCCAGCCGAACAAGTCTCCACAGCCGAAGCGCTGTGTCTCTTTTCAGCTGGCGATAAACCTTTCCTCGATCCTTTGCGGACTTGTAAAACTGTTCCTGATCAGAATAAAAAACGCTCACGCTAATACACAAGCACCCGTGTCTCGCCAAAGCTGACAAATAAACAGACGGACAAGCCGCACTGCTCGTGTGAACAGGGGAGTGAGCGAGCGAGCGGGGATAGGGCGCCTCCTGCGCTTAAAAGCTTACAGCACCTGGTATTCCCAGGCGGTCTCCCATCCAAGTACTAACCAGGCCCATCCCTGTTTAGCTTCCGAGATCAGACGAGATCAGGCGTGCTCAAGGGGGTGTGGCCGTAAGCGAGAGCAAGGCTCGCTGGCACCCTTCTTATTGAGAGGACAGCTCCGTCACCTCTTTTACGACGCTGCTTTTTTTCTCTTGCGTTTTTCTCTTCTTCCCACGTTCTCTCTCTTCACTGCCTTCGTCCCCGCTCTATTTCACTTCAGCCTTTCACTCTTGCTTCCTTCCAATGAGGACGGAGCTGCGGGAGAAAGGGCGCTATAGAGGATCGCTGTGGAGAGCTGCTGCTGTGCTTTGACATCTGAGCTCTGTGGAAAACGATCTCAATACAATTCTGAAAAACGCGACTCTCCGAACGCCAGCCGAACAAGTCTCCACAGCCGAAGCGCTGTGTCTCTTTTCAGCTGGCGATAAACCTTTCCTCGATCCTTTGCGGACTTGTTAAACTGTTCATGATCAGAATAAAAAACGCTCACGCTAATACACAAGCACCCGTGTCTTGCCAAAGCTGACAAATAAACAGACGGACAAGCCGCACTGCACGTGTGAACAGGGGAATGAGCGAGCGAGCGGGGATAGGGCGCCTCCTGCGCTTAAAAGCTTACAGCACCTGGTATTCCCAGGTGGTCTCCCCTCCACGTACTAACCAGGCCCATCCCTGTTTAGCTTCCGAGATCAGACGAGATCAGGCGTGCTCAAGGGGGTGTGGCCGTAAGCGAGAGCAAGGCTCGCTGGCACCCTTCTTATTGAGAGGACAGCTCCGTCACCTCTTTTACGACGCTGCTCTTTTTCCCTTGCGTTTTTCTCTTCTTCCCACGTTCTCTCTCTTCACTGCCTTCGTCCCCGCTCTATTTCACTTCAGCCTTTCACTCTTGCTTCCTTCCAATGAGGACGGAGCTGCGGGAGAAAGGGCGCTATAGAGGATCGCTGTGGAGAGCTGCTGCTGTGCTTTGACATCTGAGCTCTGTGGAAAACGATCTCAATACAATTCTGAAAAACGCGACTCTCCGAACGCCAGCCGAACAAGTCTCCACAGCCGAAGCGCTGTGTCTCTTTTCAGCTGGCGATAAACCTTTCCTCGATCCTTTGCGGACTTGTAAAACTGTTCCTGATCAGAATAAAAAACGCTCACGCTAATACACAAGCACCCGTGTCTCGCCAAAGCTGACAAATAAAGAGACGGACAAGCCGCACTGCACGTGTGAACAGGGGAATGAGCGAGCGAGCGGGGATAGGGCGCCTCCTGCGCTTAAAAGCTTACAGCACCTGGTATTCCCAGGCGGTCTCCCATCCAAGTACTAACCAGGCCCATCCCTGTTTAGATTCTGAGATCAGACAAGATCAGGCGTGCTCAAGGGGGTGTGGCCGTAAGCAAGAGCAAGGCTCGCTGGCACCCTTCTTATTGAGAGGACAGCTCCATCACCTCTTTTACGACGCTGCTTTTTTCCCTTGCGTTTTTCTCTTCTTCCCACGTTCTCTCTCTTCACTGCCTTCGTCCCCGCTCTATTTCACTTCAGCCTTTCACTCTTGCTTCCTTCCAATGAGGACGGAGCTGCGGGAGAAAGGGCGCTATAGAGGATCGCTGTGGAGAGCTGCTGCTGTGCTTTGACATCTGAGCTCTGTGGAAAACGATCTCAATACAATTCTGAAAAACGCGACTCTCCGAACGCCAGCCGAACAAGTCTCCACAGCCGAAGCGCTGTGTCTCTTTTCAGCTGGCGATAAACCTTTCCTCGATCCTTTGCGGACTTGTAAAACTGTTCCTGATCAGAATAAAAAACGCTCACGCTAATACACAAGCACCCGTGTCTCGCCAAAGCTGACAAATAAAGAGACGGACAAGCCGCACTGCACGTGTGAACAGGGGAATGAGCGAGCGAGCGGGGATAGGGCGCCTCCTGCGCTTAAAAGCTTACAGCACCTGGTATTCCCAGGCGGTCTCCCATCCAAGTACTAACCAGGCCCATCCCTGTTTAGCTTCCGAGATCAGACGAGATCAGGCGTGCTCAAGGGGGTGTGGCCGTAAGCGAGCAAAAGACTCGCTGGCACCCTTCTTATTGAGAGGACAGCTCCGTCACCTCTTTTACGACGCTGCTTTTTTTCTCTTGCGTTTTTCTCTTCTTCCCACGTTCTCTCTCTTCACTGCCTTCGTCCCCGCTCTATTTCACTTCAGCCTTTCACTCTTGCTTCCTTCCAATGAGGACGGAGCTGCGGGAGAAAGGGCGCTATAGAGGATCGCTGTGGAGAGCTGCTGCTGTGCTTTGACATCTGAGCTCTGTGGAAAACGATCTCAATACAATTCTGAAAAACGCGACTCTCCGAACGCCAGCCGAACAAGTCTCCACAGCCGAAGCGCTGTGTCTCTTTTCAGCTGGCGATAAACCTTTCCTCGATCCTTTGCGGACTTGTTAAACTGTTCATGATCAGAATAAAAAACGCTCACGCTAATACACAAGCACCCGTGTCTTGCCAAAGCTGACAAATAAACAGACGGACAAGCCGCACTGCACGTGTGAACAGGGGAATGAGCGAGCGAGCGGGGATAGGGCGCCTCCTGCGCTTAAAAGCTTACAGCACCTGGTATTCCCAGGTGGTCTCCCCTCCACGTACTAACCAGGCCCATCCCTGTTTAGCTTCCGAGATCAGACGAGATCAGGCGTGCTCAAGGGGGTGTGGCCGTAAGCGAGAGCAAGGCTCGCTGGCACCCTTCTTATTGAGAGGACAGCTCCGTCACCTCTTTTACGACGCTGCTCTTTTTCCCTTGCGTTTTTCTCTTCTTCCCACGTTCTCTCTCTTCACTGCCTTCGTCCCCGCTCTATTTCACTTCAGCCTTTCACTCTTGCTTCCTTCCAATGAGGACGGAGCTGCGGGAGAAAGGGCGCTATAGAGGATCGCTGTGGAGAGCTGCTGCTGTGCTTTGACATCTGAGCTCTGTGGAAAACGATCTCAATACAATTCTGAAAAACGCGACTCTCCGAACGCCAGCCGAACAAGTCTCCACAGCCGAAGCGCTGTGTCTCTTTTCAGCTGGCGATAAACCTTTCCTCGATCCTTTGCGGACTTGTAAAACTGTTCCTGATCAGAATAAAAAACGCTCACGCTAATACACAAGCACCCGTGTCTCGCCAAAGCTGACAAATAAAGAGACGGACAAGCCGCACTGCACGTGTGAACAGGGGAATGAGCGAGCGAGCGGGGATAGGGCGCCTCCTGCGCTTAAAAGCTTACAGCACCTGGTATTCCCAGGCGGTCTCCCATCCAAGTACTAACCAGGCCCATCCCTGTTTAGATTCTGAGATCAGACGAGATCAGGCGTGCTCAAGGGGGTGTGGCCGTAAGCAAGAGCAAAGCTCGCTGGCACCCTTCTTATTGAGAGGACAGCTCCATCACCTCTTTTACGACGCTGCTTTTTTCCCTTGCGTTTTTCTCTTCTTCCCACGTTCTCTCTCTTCACTGCCTTCGTCCCCGCTCTATTTCACTTCAGCCTTTCACTCTTGCTTCCTTCCAATGAGGACGGAGCTGCGGGAGAAAGGGCGCTATAGAGGATCGCTGTGGAGAGCTGCTGCTGTGCTTTGACATCTGAGCTCTGTGGAAAACGATCTCAATACAATTCTGAAAAACGCGACTCTCCGAACGCCAGCCGAACAAGTCTCCACAGCCGAAGCGCTGTGTCTCTTTTCAGCTGGCGATAAACCTTTCCTCGATCCTTTGCGGACTTGTAAAACTGTTCCTGATCAGAATAAAAAACGCTCACGCTAATACACAAGCACCCGTGTCTCGCCAAAGCTGACAAATAAAGAGACGGACAAGCCGCACTGCACGTGTGAACAGGGGAATGAGCGAGCGAGCGGGGATAGGGCGCCTCCTGCGCTTAAAAGCTTACAGCACCTGGTATTCCCAGGCGGTCTCCCATCCAAGTACTAACCAGGCCCATCCCTGTTTAGCTTCCGAGATCAGACGAGATCAGGCGTGCTCAAGGGGGTGTGGCCGTAAGCGAGCAAAAGACTCGCTGGCACCCTTCTTATTGAGAGGACAGCTCCGTCACCTCTTTTACGACGCTGCTTTTTTTCTCTTGCGTTTTTCTCTTCTTCCCACGTTCTCTCTCTTCACTGCCTTCGTCCCCGCTCTATTTCACTTCAGCCTTTCACTCTTGCTTCCTTCCAATGAGGACGGAGCTGCGGGAGAAAGGGCGCTATAGAGGATCGCTGTGGAGAGCTGCTGCTGTGCTTTGACATCTGAGCTCTGTGGAAAACGATCTCAATACAATTCTGAAAAACGCGACTCTCCGAACGCCAGCCGAACAAGTCTCCACAGCCGAAGCGCTGTGTCTCTTTTCAGCTGGCGATAAACCTTTCCTCGATCCTTTGCGGACTTGTTAAACTGTTCATGATCAGAATAAAAAACGCTCACGCTAATACACAAGCACCCGTGTCTTGCCAAAGCTGACAAATAAACAGACGGACAAGCCGCACTGCACGTGTGAACAGGGGAATGAGCGAGCGAGCGGGGATAGGGCGCCTCCTGCGCTTAAAAGCTTACAGCACCTGGTATTCCCAGGTGGTCTCCCCTCCACGTACTAACCAGGCCCATCCCTGTTTAGCTTCCGAGATCAGACGAGATCAGGCGTGCTCAAGGGGGTGTGGCCGTAAGCGAGAGCAAGGCTCGCTGGCACCCTTCTTATTGAGAGGACAGCTCCGTCACCTCTTTTACGACGCTGCTCTTTTTCCCTTGCGTTTTTCTCTTCTTCCCACGTTCTCTCTCTTCACTGCCTTCGTCCCCGCTCTATTTCACTTCAGCCTTTCACTCTTGCTTCCTTCCAATGAGGACGGAGCTGCGGGAGAAAGGGCGCTATAGAGGATCGCTGTGGAGAGCTGCTGCTGTGCTTTGACATCTGAGCTCTGTGGAAAACGATCTCAATACAATTCTGAAAAACGCGACTCTCCGAACGCCAGCCGAACAAGTCTCCACAGCCGAAGCGCTGTGTCTCTTTTCAGCTGGCGATAAACCTTTCCTCGATCCTTTGCGGACTTGTAAAACTGTTCCTGATCAGAATAAAAAACGCTCACGCTAATACACAAGCACCCGTGTCTCGCCAAAGCTGACAAATAAAGAGACGGACAAGCCGCACTGCACGTGTGAACAGGGGAATGAGCGAGCGAGCGGGGATAGGGCGCCTCCTGCGCTTAAAAGCTTACAGCACCTGGTATTCCCAGGCGGTCTCCCATCCAAGTACTAACCAGGCCCATCCCTGTTTAGATTCTGAGATCAGACGAGATCAGGCGTGCTCAAGGGGGTGTGGCCGTAAGCAAGAGCAAGGCTCGCTGGCACCCTTCTTATTGAGAGGACAGCTCCATCACCTCTTTTACGACGCTGCTTTTTTCCCTTGCGTTTTTCTCTTCTTCCCACGTTCTCTCTCTTCACTGCCTTCGTCCCCGCTCTATTTCACTTCAGCCTTTCACTCTTGCTTCCTTCCAATGAGGACGGAGCTGCGGGAGAAAGGGCGCTATAGAGGATCGCTGTGGAGAGCTGCTGCTGTGCTTTGACATCTGAGCTCTGTGGAAAACGATCTCAATACAATTCTGAAAAACGCGACTCTCCGAACGCCAGCCGAACAAGTCTCCACAGCCGAAGCGCTGTGTCTCTTTTCAGCTGGCGATAAACCTTTCCTCGATCCTTTGCGGACTTGTAAAACTGTTCCTGATCAGAATAAAAAACGCTCACGCTAATACACAAGCACCCGTGTCTCGCCAAAGCTGACAAATAAAGAGACGGACAAGCCGCACTGCACGTGTGAACAGGGGAATGAGCGAGCGAGCGGGGATAGGGCGCCTCCTGCGCTTAAAAGCTTACAGCACCTGGTATTCCCAGGCGGTCTCCCATCCAAGTACTAACCAGGCCCATCCCTGTTTAGCTTCCGAGATCAGACGAGATCAGGCGTGCTCAAGGGGGTGTGGCCGTAAGCGAGCAAAAGACTCGCTGGCACCCTTCTTATTGAGAGGACAGCTCCGTCACCTCTTTTACGACGCTGCTTTTTTTCTCTTGCGTTTTTCTCTTCTTCCCACGTTCTCTCTCTTCACTGCCTTCGTCCCCGCTCTATTTCACTTCAGCCTTTCACTCTTGCTTCCTTCCAATGAGGACGGAGCTGCGGGAGAAAGGGCGCTATAGAGGATCGCTGTGGAGAGCTGCTGCTGTGCTTTGACATCTGAGCTCTGTGGAAAACGATCTCAATACAATTCTGAAAAACGCGACTCTCCGAACGCCAGCCGAACAAGTCTCCACAGCCGAAGCGCTGTGTCTCTTTTCAGCTGGCGATAAACCTTTCCTCGATCCTTTGCGGACTTGTAAAACTGTTCCTGATCAGAATAAAAAACGCTCACGCTAATACACAAGCACCCGTGTCTCGCCAAAGCTGACAAATAAACAGACGGACAAGCCGCACTGCACGTGTGAACAGGGGAATGAGCGAGCGAGCGGGGATAGGGCGCCTCCTGCGCTTAAAAGCTTACAGCACCTGGTATTCCCAGGCGGTCTCCCATCCAAGTACTAACCAGGCCCATCCCTGTTTAGATTCTGAGATCAGACAAGATCAGGCGTGCTCAAGGGGGTGTGGCCGTAAGCGAGAGCAAGGCTCGCTGGCACCCTTCTTATTGAGAGGACAGCTCCGTCACCTCTTTTACGACGCTGCTTTTTTCCCTTGCGTTTTTCTCTTCTTCCCACGTTCTCTCTCTTCACTGCCTTCGTCCCCGCTCTATTTCACTTCAGCCTTTCACTCTTGCTTCCTTCCAATGAGGACGGAGCTGCGGGAGAAAGGGCGCTATAGAGGATCGCTGTGGAGAGCTGCTGCTGTGCTTTGACATCTGAGCTCTGTGGAAAACGATCTCAATACAATTCTGAAAAACGCGACTCTCCGAACGCCAGCCGAACAAGTCTCCACAGCCGAAGCGCTGTGTCTCTTTTCAGCTGGCGATAAACCTTTCTTCGATCCTTTGCGGACTTGTAAAACTGTTCCTGATCAGAATAAAAAACGCTCACGCTAATACACAAGCACCCGTGTCTCGCCAAAGCTGACAAATAAAGAGACGGACAAGCCGCACTGCACGTGTGAACAGGGGAATGAGCGAGCGAGCGGGGATAGGGCGCCACCTGCGCTTAAAAGCTTACAGCACCTGGTATTCCCAGGCGGTCTCCCATCCAAGTACTAACCAGGCCCATCCCTGTTTAGCTTCCGAGATCAGACGAGATCAGGCGTGCTCAAGGTGGTGTGGCCGTAAGCGAGAGCAAGGCTCGCTGGCACCCTTCTTATTGAGAGGACAGCTCCGTCACCTCTTTTACGACGCTGCTTTTTTTCCCTTGCGTTTTTCTCTTCTTCCCACGTTCTCTCTCTTCACTGCCTTCGTCCCCGCTCTATTTCACTTCAGCCTTTCACTCTTGCTTCCTTCCAAAGAGGACGGAGCTGCGGGAGAAAGGGCGCTATAGAGGATCGCTGTGGAGAGCTGCTGCTGTGCTTTGACATCTGAGCTCTGTGGAAAACGATCTCAATACAATTCTGAAAAACGCGACTCTCCGAACGCCAGCCGAACAAGTCTCCACAGCCGAAGCGCTGTGTCTCTTTTCAGCTGGCGATAAACCTTTCCTCGATCCTTTGCGGACTTGTAAAACTGTTCCTGATCAGAATAAAAAACGCTCACGCTAATACACAAGCACCTGTGTCTCACCAAAGCTGACAAATAAACAGACGGACAAGCCGCACTGCACGTGTGAACAGGGGAATGAGCGAGCGAGCGGGGATAGGGCGCCTCCTGCGCATAAAAGCTTACAGCACCTGGTATTCCCAGGCGGTCTCCCATCCAAGTACTAACCAGGCCCATCCCTGTTTAGCTTCCGAGATCAGACGAGATCAGGCGTGCTCA
>NC_142615.1:50610977-50643477 GCF_059453375.1 Lepisosteus platostomus | reverse complement strand
CCTGATCAGAATAAAAAACGCTCACGCTAATACACAAGCACCCGTGTCTCGCCAAAGCTGACAAATAAACAGACGGACAAGCCGCACTGCACGTGTGAACAGGGGAATGAGCGAGCGAGCGGGGATAGGGCGCCTCCTGCGCTTAAAAGCTTACAGCACCTGGTATTCCCAGGCGGTCTCCAATCCAAGTACTAACCAGGCCCATCCCTGTTTAGCTTCCGAGATCAGACGAGATCAGGCGTGCTCAAGGGGGTGTGGCCGTAAGCGAGAGCAAGGCTCGCTGGCACCCTTCTTATTGAGAGGACAGCTCCGTCACCTCTTTTACGACGCTGCTTTTTTTCCCTTGCGTTTTTCTATTCTTCCCACGTTCTCTCTTCACTGCCTTCGTCCCCGCTCTATTTCACTTCAGCCTTTCACTCTTGCTTCCTTCCAATGAGGACGGAGCTGCGGGAGAAAGGGCGCTATAGAGGATCGCTGTGGAGAGCTGCTGCTGTGCTTTGACATCTGAGCTCTGTGGAAAACGATCTCAATACAATTCTGAAAAACGCGACTCTCCGAACGCCAGCCGAACAAGTCTCCACAGCCGAAGCGCTGTGTCTCTTTTCAGCTGGCGATAAACCTTTCCTCGATCCTTTGCGGACTTGTAAAACTGTTCATGATCAGAATAAAAAACGCTCACGCTAATACACAAGCACCCGCGTCTCGCCAAAGCTGACAAATAAACAGACGGACAAGCCGCACTGCACGTGTGAACAGGGGAATGAGCGAGCGAGCGGGGATAGGGCACCTCCTGCGCTTAAAAGCTTACAGCACCTGGTATTCCCAGGCGGTCTCCCATCCAAGTACTAACCAGGCCCATCCCTGTTTAGCGTCCGAGATCAGACGAGATCAGGCGTGCTCAAGGGGGTGTGGCCGTAAGCAAGAGCAAGGCTCGCTGGCACCCTTCTTATTGAGAGGACAGCTCCATCACCTCTTTTACGACGCTGCTCTTTTTCCCTTGCGTTTTTCTCTTCTTCCCACGTTCTCTCTCTTCACTGCCTTCGTCCCCGCTCTATTTCACTTCAGCCTTTCACTCTTGCTTCCTTCCAATGAGGACGGAGCTTCGGGAGAAAGGGCGCTATAGATGATCGCTGTGGAGAGCTGCTGCTGTGCTTTGACATCTGAGCTCTGTGGAAAACGATCTCAATACAATTCTGAAAAACGCAACTCTCCGAACGCCAGCCGAACAAGTCTCCACAGCCGAAGCGCTGTGTCTCTTTTCAGCTGGCGATAAACTTTTCCTCGATCCTTTGCGGACTTGTTAAACTGTTCATGATCAGAATAAAAAACGCTCACGCTAATACACAAGCACCCGTGTCTCGCCAAAGCTGACAAATAAACAGACGGACAAGCCGCACTGCACGTGTGAACAGGGGAATGAGCGAGCGAGCGGGGATAGGGCGCCTCCCGCGCTTAAAAGCTTACAGCACCTGGTATTCCCAGGCGGTCTCCCATCCAAGTACTAACCAGGCCCATCCCTGTTTAGCGTCCGAGATCAGACGAGATCAGGCGTGCTCAAGGGGGTGTGGCCGTAAGCGAGAGCAAGGCTCGCTGGCACCCTTCTTATTGAGAGGACAGCTCCGTCACCTCTTTTACGACGCTGCTCTTTTTCCCTTGCGTTTTTCTCTTCTTCCCACGTTCTCTCTCTTCACTGCCTTCGTCCCCGCTCTATTTCACTTCAGCCTTTCACTCTTGCTTCCTTCCAATGAGGACGGAGCTGCGGGAGAAAGGGCGCTATAGAGGATCGCTGTGGAGAGCTGCTGCTGTGCTTTGACATCTGAGCTCTGTGGAAAACGATCTCAATACAATTCTGAAAAACGCAACTCTCCGAACGCCAGCCGAACAAGTCTCCACAGCCGAAGCGCTGTGTCTCTTTTCAGCTGGCGATAAACTTTTCCTCGATCCTTTGCGGACTTGTTAAACTGTTCATGATCAGAATAAAAAACGCTCACGCTAATACACAAGCACCCGTGTCTCGCCAAAGCTGACAAATAAACAGACGGACAAGCCGCACTGCACGTGTGAACAGGGGAATGAGCGAGCGAGCGGGGATAGGGCGCCTCCTGCGCTTAAAAGCTTACAGCACCTGGTATTCCCAGGCGGTCTCCCATCCAAGTACTAACCAGGCCCATCCCTGTTTAGCTTCCGAGATCAAACGAGATCAGGCGTGCTCAAGGGGGTGTGGCCGTAAGCGCGAGCAAGGCTCGCTGGCACCCTTCTTATTGAGAGGACAGCTCCGTCACCTCTTTTACGACGCTGCTTTTTTTCCCTTGCGTTTTTCTCTTCTTCCCACGTTCTCTCTCTTCACTGCCTTCGTCCCCGCTCTATTTCACTTCAGCCTTTCACTCTTGCTTCCTTCCAATGAGGACGGAGCTGCGGGAGAAAGGGCGCTATAGAGGATCGCTGTGGAGAGCTGCTGCTGTGCTTTGACATCTGAGCTCTATGGAAAACGATCTCAATACAATTCTGAAAAACGCGACTCTCCGAACGCCAGCCGAACAAGTCTCCACAGCCGAAGCGCTGTGTCTCTTTTCAGCTGGCGATAAACCTTTCCTCGATCCTTTGCGGACTTGTAAAACTGTTCCTGATCAGAATAAAAAACGCTCACGCTAATACACAAGCACCCGTGTCTCGCCAAAGCTGACAAATAAACAGACGGACAAGCCGCACTGCACGTGTGAACAGGGGAATGAGCGAGCGAGCGGGGATAGGGCGCCTCCTGCGCTTAAAAGCTTACAGCACCTGGTATTCCCAGGCGGTCTCCCATCCAAGTACTAACCAGGCCCATCCCTGTTTAGCTTCCAAGATCAGACGAGATCAGGCGTGCTCAAGGGGGTGTGGCCATAAGCGAGAGCAAGGCTCGCTGGCACCCTTCTTATTGAGAGGACAGCTCCGTCACCTCTTTTACGACGCTGCTTTTTTTCCCTTGCGTTTTTCTCTTCTTCCCACGTTCTCTCTCTTCACTGCCTTCGTCCCCGCTCTATTTCACTTCAGCCTTTCACTCTTGCTTCCTTCCAATGAGGACGGAGCTGCGGGAGAAAGGGCGCTATAGAGGATCGCTGTGGAGAGCTGCTGCTGTGCTTTGACATCTGAGTTCTGTGGAAAACGATCTCAATACAATTCTGAAAAACGCGACTCTCCGAACGCCAGCCAAACAAGTCTCCACAGCCGAAGCGCTGTGTCTCTTTTCAGCTGGCGATAAACCTTTCTTCGATCCTTTGCGGACTTGTAAAACTGTTCCTGATCAGAATAAAAAACGCTCACGCTAATACACAAGCACCCGTGTCTCGCCAAAGCTGACAAATAAACAGACGGACAAGCCGCACTGCACGTGTGAACAGGGGAATGAGCGAGCGAGCGGGGATAGGGCGCCTCCTGCGCTTAAAAGCTTACAGCACCTGGTATTCCCAGGCGGTCTCCCATCCAAGTACTAACCAGGCCCATCCCTGTTTAGCTTCCGAGATCAGAGAGATCAGGTGTGCTCAAGGGGGTGTGGCCGTAAGCGAGAGCAAAGCTCGCTGGCACCCTTCTTATTGAGAGGACAGCTCCGTCACCTCTTTTACGACGCTGCTTTTTTTCCCTTGCGTTTTTCTCTTCTTCCCACGTTCTCTCTCTTCACTGCCTTCTTCCCCGCTCTATTTCACTTCAGCCTTTCACTGTTGCTTCCTTCCAATGAGGACGGAGCTGCGGGAGAAAGGGCGCTATAGAGGATCGCTGTGGAGAGCTGCTGCTGTGCTTTGACATCTGAGCTCTATGGAAAACGATCTCAATACAATTCTGAAAAACGCGACTCTCCGAACGCCAGCCGAACAAGTCTCCACAGCCGAAGCGCTGTGTCTCTTTTCAGCTGGCGATAAACCTTTCCTCGATCCTTTGCGGACTTGTAAAACTGTTCCTGATCAGAATAAAAAACGCTCACGCTAATACACAAGCACCCGTGTCTCGCCAAAGCTGACAAATAAACAGACGGACAAGCCGCACTGCACGTGTGAACAGGGGAATGAGCGAGCGAGCGGGGATAGGGCGCCTCCTGCGCTTAATAGCTTACAGCACCTGGTATTCCCAGGCGGTCTCTTATCCAAGTACTAACCAGGCCCATCCCTGTTTAGCTTCCGAGATCAGACAAGATCAGGCGTGCTCAAGGGGGTGTGGCCGTAAGCGAGAGCAAAGCTCGCTGGCACCCTTCTTATTGAGAGGACAGCTCCGTCACCTCTTTTACGACGCTGCTTTTTTTCTCTTGCGTTTTTCTCTTCTTCCCACGTTCTCTCTCTTCACTGCCTTCGTCCCCGCTCTATTTCACTTCAGCCTTTCACTCTTGCTTCCTTCCAATGAGGACGGAGCTGCGGGAGAAAGGGCGCTATAGAGGATCGCTGTGGAGAGCTGCTGCTGTGCTTTGACATCTGAGCTCTGTGGAAAACGATCTCAATACAATTCTGAAAAACGCGACTCTCCGAACGCCAGCCGAACAAGTCTCCACAGCCGAAGCGCTGTGTCTCTTTTCAGCTGGCGATAAACCTTTCGTCGATCCTTTGCGGACTTGTTAAACTGTTCATGATCAGAATAAAAAACGCTCACGCTAATACACAAGCACCCGTGTCTCGCCAAAGCTGACAAATAAACAGACGGACAAGCCGCACTGCACGTGTGAACAGGGGAATGAGCCAGCGAGCGGGGATAGGGCGCCTCCTTAAAAGCTTACAGCACCTGGTATTCCCAGGCGGTCTCCCATCCAAGTACTAACCAGGCCCATCCCTGTTTAGCTTCCGAGATCAGACGAGATCAGGCGTGCTCAAGGGGGTGTGGCCGTAAGCAAGAGCAAGGCTCGCTGGCACCCTTCTTATTGAGAGGACAGCTCCGTCACCTCTTTTACGACGCTGCTTTTTTTCCCTTGCGTTTTTCTCTTCTTCCCACGTTCTCTCTCTTCACTGCCTTCGTCCCCGCTCTATTTCACTTCAGCCTTTCACTCTTGCTTCCTTCCAATGAGGACGGAGCTGCGGGAGAAAGGGCGCTATAGAGGATCGCTGTGGAGAGCTGCTGCTGTGCTTTGACATCTGAGCTCTGTGGAAAACGATCTCAATACAATTCTGAAAAACGCGACTCTCCGAACGCCAGCCGAACAAGTCTCCACAGCCTAAGCGCTGTGTCTCTTTTCAGCTGGCGATAAACCTTTCCTCGATCCTTTGCGGACTTGTAAAACTGTTCCTGATCAGAATAAAAAACGCTCACGCTAATACACAAGCACCCGTGTCTCACCAAAGCTGACAAATAGACGGACAAGCCGCACTGCACGTGTGAACAGGGGAATGAGCGAGCGAGCGGGGATAGGGCGCCTCCTGCGCTTAAAAGCTTACAGCACCTGGTATTCCCAGGCGGTCTCTCATCCAAGTACTAACCAAGCCCATCCCTGTTTAGCTTCCGAGATCAGACGAGATCAGGCGTGCTCAAGGGGGTGTGGCCATAAGCGAGAGCAAGGCTCGCTGGCACCCTTCTTATTGAGAGGACAGCTCCGTCACCTCTTTTACGACGCTGCTTTTTTTCCCTTGCGTTTTTCTCTTCTTCCCACGTTCTCTCTCTTCACTGCCTTCGTCCCCGCTCTATTTCACTTCAGCCTTTCACTCTTGCTTCCTTCCAATGAGGACGGAGCTGCGGGAGAAAGGGCGCTATAGAGGATCGCTGTGGAGAGCTGCTGCTGTGCTTTGACATCTGAGCTCTGTGGAAAACGATCTCAATACAATTCTGAAAAACGTGACTCTCCGAACGCCAGCCGAACAAGTCTCCACAGCCGAAGCGCTGTGTCTCTTTTCAGCTGGCGATAAACCTTTCCTCGATCCATTGCGGACTTGTAAAACTGTTCCTGATCAGAATAAAAAACGCTCACGCTAATACACAAGCACCCGTGTCTCGCCAAAGCTGACAAATAAACAGACGGACAAGCCGCACTGCACGTGTGAACAGGGGAATGAGCGAGCGAGCGGGGATAGGGCGCCTCCTGCGCTTAAAAGCTTACAGCACCTGGTATTCCCAGGCGGTCTCCCATCCAAGTACTAACCAGGCCCATCCCTGTTTAGCTTCCGAGATCAGACGAGATCAGGCGTGCTCAAGGGGGTGTGGCCGTAAGCGAGAGCAAGGCTCGCTGGCACCCTTCTTATTGAGAGGACAGCTCCGTCACCTCTTTTACGACGCTGCTTTTTTTCCCTTGCGTTTTTCTCTTCTTCCCACGTTCTCTCTCTTCACTGCCTTCGTCCCCGCTCTATTTCACTTCAGCCTTTCACTCTTGCTTCCTTCCAATGAGGACGGAGCTGCGGGAGAAAGGGCGCTATAGAGGATCGCTGTGGAGAGCTGCTGCTGTGCTTTGACATCTGAGCTCTGTGGAAAACGATCTCAATACAATTCTGAAAAACGCGACTCTCCGAACGCCAGCCGAACAAGTCTCCACAGCCGAAGCGCTGTGTCTCTTTTCAGCTGGCGATAAACCTTTCCTCGATCCTTTGCGGACTTCTTAAACTGTTCCTGATCAGAATAAAAAACGCTCACGCTAATACACAAGCACCCGTGTCTCGCCAAAGCTGACAAATAAACAGACGGACAAGCCGCACTGCACGTATGAACAGGGGAATGAGCGAGCGAGCGGGGATAGGGCGCCTCCTGCGCTAAAAAGCTTACAGCACCTGGTATTCCCAGGCGGTCTCCCATCCAAGTACTAACCAGGCCCATCCCTGTTTAGCTTCCGAGATCAGACGAGATCAGGCGTGCTCAAGGGGGTGTGGCCGTAAACGAGAGCAAGGCTCGCTGGCACCCTTCTTATTGAGAGGACATCTCCGTCACCTCTTTTACGACGCTGCTTTTTTTCCCTTGCGTTTTTCTCTTCTTCCCACGTTCTCTCTCTTCACTGCCTTCATCCCCGCTCTATTTCACTTCAGCCTTTCACTCTTGCTTCCTTCCAATGAGGACGGAGCTGCGGGAGAAAGGGCGCTATAGAGGATCGCTGTGGAGAGCTGCTGCTGTGCTTTGACATCTGAGCTCTGAGGAAAACGATCTCAATACAATTCTGAGAAACGCGACTCTCCGAACGCCAGCCGAACAAGTCTCCACAGCCGAAGCGCTGTGTCTCTTTTCAGTTGGCGATAAACCTTTCCTCGATCCTTTGCGGACTTGTAAAACTGTTCCTGATCAGAATAAAAAACGCTCACGCTAATACACAAGCACCCGTGTCTCGCCAAAGCTGAGAAATAAACAGACGGACAAGCCGCACTGCACGTGTGAACAGGGGAATGAGCGAGCGAGCGGGGATAGGGCGCCTCCTGCGCTTAAAAGCTTACAGCACCTGGTATTCCCAGGTGGTCTCCCCTCCATGTACTAACCAGGCCCATCCCTGTTTAGCTTCCGAGATCAGACGAGATCAGGCGTGCTCAAGGGGGTGTGGCCGTAAGCGAGAGCAAGGCTCGCTGGCACCCTTCTTATTGAGAGGACAGCTCCGTCACCTCTTTTACGACGCTGCTCTTTTTCCCTTGCGTTTTTCTCTTCTTCCCACGTTCTCTCTCTTCACTGCCTTCGTCCCCGCTCTATTTCACTTCAGCCTTTCACTCTTGCTTCCTTCCAATGAGGACGGAGCTGCGGGAGAAAGGGCGCTATAGAGGATCGCTGTGGAGAGCTGCTGCTGTGCTTTGACATCTGAGCTCTGTGGAAAACGATCTCAATACAATTCTGAAAAACGCGACTCTCCGAACGCCAGCCGAACAAGTCTCCACAGCCGAAGCGCTGTGTCTCTTTTCAGCTGGCGATAAACCTTTCCTCGATCCTTTGCGGACTTGTAAAACTGTTCCTGATCAGAATAAAAAACGCTCACGCTAATACACAAGCACCCGTGTCTCGCCAAAGCTGACAAATAAAGAGACGGACAAGCCGCACTGCACGTGTGAACAGGGGAATGAGCGAGCGAGCGGGGATAGGGCGCCTCCTGCGCTTAAAAGCTTACAGCACCTGGTATTCCCAGGCGGTCTCCCATCCAAGTACTAACCAGGCCCATCCCTGTTTAGCTTCCGAGATCAGACGAGATCAGGCGTGCTCAAGGGGGTGTGGCCGTAAGCGAGAGCAAGGCTCGCTGGCACCCTTCTTATTGAGAGGACAGCTCCGTCACCTCTTTTACGACGCTGCTTTTTTTCCCTTGCGTTTTTCTCTTCTTCCCACGTTCTCTCTCTTCACTGCCTTCGTCCCCGCTCTATTTCACTTCAGCCTTTCACTCTTGCTTCCTTCCAATGAGGACGGAGCTGCGGGAGAAAGGGCGCTATAGAGGATCGCTGTGGAGAGCTGCTGCTGTGCTTTGACATCTGAGCTCTGTGGAAAACGATCTCAATACAATTCTGAAAAACGCGACTCTCCGAACGCCAGCCGAACAAGTCTCCACAGCCGAAGCGCTGTGTCTCTTTTCAGCTGGCGATAAACCTTTCTTCGATCCTTTGCGGACTTGTAAAACTGTTCCTGATCAGAATAAAAAACGCTCACGCTAATACACAAACACCCGTGTCTCGCCAAAGCTGACAAATAAACAGACGGACAAGCCGCACTGCACGTGTGAACAGGGGAATGAGCGAGCGAGCGGGGATAGGGCGCCTCCTGCGCTTAAAAGCTTACAGCACCTGGTATTCCCAGGCGGTCTCCCATCCAAGTACTAACCAGGCCCATCCCTGTTTAGCTTCCGAGATCAGACGAGATCAGGTGTGCTCAAGGGGGTGTGGCCGTAAGCGAGAGCAAGGCTCGCTGGCACCCTTCTTATTGAGAGGACAGCTCCGTCACCTCTTTTACGACGCTGCTTTTTTTCCCTTGCGTTGTTCTCTTCTTCCCACGTTCTCTCTCTTCACTGCCTTCGTCCCCGCTCTATTTCACTTCAGCCTTTCACTCTTGCTTCCTTCCAATGAGGACGGAGCTGCGGGAGAAAGGGCGCTATAGAGGATCGCTGTGGAGAGCTGCTGCTGTGCTTTGACATCTGAGCTCTGTGGAAAACGATCTCAATACAATTCTGAAAAACGCGACTCTCCGAACGCCAGCCGAACAAGTCTCCACAGCCGAAGCGCTGTGTCTCTATTCAGCTGGCGATAAACCTTCCCTCGATTCTTTGCGGACTTGTTAAACTGTTCCTGATCAGAATAAAAAACGCTCACGCTAATACACAAGCACCCGTGTCTCGCCAAAGCTGACAAATAAACAGACGGACAAGCCGCACTGCACGTGTGAACAGGGGAATGAGCGAGCGAGCGGGGATAGGGCGCCTCCTGCGCTTAAAAGCTTACAGCACCTGGTATTCCCAAGCGGTCTCCCATCCAAGTACTAACCAGGCCCATCCCTGTTTAGCTTCCGAGATCAGACGAGATCAGGCGTGCTCAAGGGGGTGTGGCCGTAAGCAAGAGCAAGGCTCGCTGGCACCCTTCTTATTGAGAGGACAGCTCCGTCACCTCTTTTACGACGCTGCTTTTTTTCCCTTGCGTTTTTCTCTTCTTCCCACGTTCTCTCTCTTCACTGCCTTCGTCCCCGCTCTATTTCACTTCAGCCTTTCACTCTTGCTTCCTTCCAATGAGGACGGAGCTGCGGGAGAAAGGGCGCTATAGAGGATCGCTGTGGAGAGCTGCTGCTGTGCTTTGACATCTGAGCTCTGTGGAAAACGATCTCAATACAATTCTGAAAAACGCGACTCTCCGAACGCCAGCCGAACAAGTCTCCACAGCCGAAGCGCTGTGTCTCTATTCAGCTGGCGATAAACCTTCCCTCGATTCTTTGCGGACTTGTTAAACTGTTCCTGATCAGAATAAAAAACGCTCACGCTAATACACAAGCACCCGTGTCTCGCCAAAGCTGACAAATAAACAGACGGACAAGCCGCACTGCACGTGTGAACAGGGGAATGAGCGAGCGAGCGGGGAAAGGGCGCCTCCTGCGCTTAAAAGCTTACAGCACCTGGTATTCCCAGGCGGTCTCCCATCCAAGTACTAACCAGGCCCATCCCTGTTTAGCTTCCAAGATCAGACAAGATCAGGCGTGCTCAAAGGGGTGTGGCCGTAAGCGAGAGCAAGGCTCGCTGGCACCCTTCTTATTGAGAGGACAGCTCCGTCACCTCTTTTACGACGCTGCTTTTTTTCCCTTGCGTTTTTCTCTTCTTCCCACGTTCTCTCTCTTCACTGCCTTCGTCCCCGCTCTATTTCACTTCAGCCTTTCACTCTTGCTTCCTTCCAATGAGGACGGAGCTGCGGGAGAAAGGGCGCTATAGAGGATCGCTGTGGAGAGCTGCTGCTGTGCTTTGACATCTGAGCTCTGTGGAAAACGATCTCAATACAATTCTGAAAAACGCGACTCTCCGAACGCCAGCCGAACAAGTCTCCACAGCCGAAGCGCTGTGTCTCTTTTCAGCTGGCGATAAACCTTTCCTCGATCCTTTGCGGACTTGTTAAACTGTTCCTGATCAGAATAAAAAACGCTCACGCTAATACACAAGCACCCGTGTCTCGCCAAAGCTGACAAATAAACAGACGGACAAGCCGCACTGCACGTGTGAACAGGGGAATGAGCGAGCGAGCGGGGATAGGGCGCCTCCTGCGCTTAAAAGCTTACAGCACCTGGTATTCCCAGGCGGTCTCCCATCCAAGTACTAACCAGGCCCATCCCTGTTTAGCTTCCGAGATCAGACGAGATCAGGCGTGCTCAAGGGGGTGTGGCCGTAAGCGAGAGCAAGGCTCGCTGGCACCCTTCTTATTGAGAGGACAGCTCCGTCACCTCTTTTACGACGCTGCTTTTTTTCCCTTGCGTTTTTCTCTTCTTCCCACGTTCTCTCTCTTCACTGCCTTCGTCCCCGCTCTATTTCACTTCAGCCTTTCACTCTTGCTTCCTTCCAATGAGGACGGAGCTGCGGGAGAAAGGGCGCTATAGAGGATCGCTGTGGAGAGCTGCTGCTGTGCTTTGACATCTGAGCTCTGTGGAAAACGATCTCAATACAATTCTGAAAAACGCGACTCTCCGAACGCCAGCCGAACAAGTCTCCACAGCCGAAGCGCTGTGTCTCTTTTCAGCTGGCGATAAACCTTTCCTCGATCCTTTGCGGACTTGTTAAACTGTTCCTGATCAGAATAAAAAACGCTCACGCTAATACACAAGCACCCGTGTCTCGCCAAAGCTGACAAATAAACAGACGGACAAGCCGCACTGCACGTGTGAACAGGGGAATGAGCGAGCGAGCGGGGATAGGGCGCCTCCTGCGCTTAAAAGCTTACAGCACCTGGTATGCGCAGGCAGTCTCCCATCCAAGTACTAACCAGGCCCATCCCTGTTTAGCTTCCGAGATCAGACGAGATCAGGCGTGCTCAAGGGGGTGTGGCCGTAAGCGAGAGCAAGGCTCGCTAGCACCCTTCTTATTGAGAGGACATCTCCGTCACCTCTTTTACGACGCTGCTTTTTTTCCCTTGCGTTTTTCTCTTCTTCCCACGTTCTCTCTCTTCACTGCCTTCATCCCCGCTCTATTTCACTTCAGCCTTTCACTCTTGCTTCCTTCCAACGAGGACGGAGCTGCGGGAGAAAGGGCGCTATAGAGGATCGCTGTGAAGAGCTGCTGCTGTGCTTTGACATCTGAGCTCTGAGGAAAACGATCTCAATACAATTCTGAGAAACGCGACTCTCCGAACGCCAGCCGAACAAGTCTCCACAGCCGAAGCGCTGTGTCTCTTTTCAGCTGGCGATAAACCTTTCCTTGATCCTTTGCGGACTTGTAAAACTGTTCCTGATCAGAATAAAAAACGCTCACGCTAATACACAAGCACCCGTGTCTCGCCAAAGCTGACAAATAAAGAGACGGACAAGCCGCACTGCACGTGTGAACAGGGGAATGAGCGAGCGAGCGGGGATAGGGCGCCTCCTGCGCTTAAAAGCTTACAGCACCTGGTATTCCCAGGCGGTCTCCCATCCAAGTACTAACCAGGCCCATCCCTGTTTAGCTTCCGAGATCAGACGAGATCAGGCGTGCTCAAGGGGGTGTGGCCGTAAGCGAGAGCAAGGTTCGCTGGCACCCTTCTTATTGAGAGGACAGCTCCGTCACCTCTTTTTCGACGCTGCTTTTTTTCCCTTGCGTTTTTCTCTTCTTCCCACGTTCTCTCTCTTCACTGCCTTCGTCCCTGCTCTATTTCACTTCAGCCTTTCACTCTTGCTTCCTTCCAATGAGGACGGAGCTGCGGGAGAAAGGGCGCTATAGAGGATCGCTGTGGAGAGCTGCTGCTGTGCTTTGACATCTGAACTCTGTGGAAAACGATCTCAATACAATTCTGAAAAACGCGACTCTCCGAACGCCAGCCGAACAAGTCTCCACAGCCGAAGCGCTGTGTCTCTTTTCAGCTGGCGATAAACCTTTCCTCGATTCTTTGCGGACTTGTTAAACTGTTCCTGATCAGAATAAAAAACGCTCACGCTAATACACAAGCACCCGTGTCTCGCCAAAGCTGACAAATAAACAGACGGACAAGCCGCACTGCACGTGTGAACAGGGGAATGAGCGAGCGAGCGGGGATAGGGCGCCTCCTGCGCTTAAAAGCTTACAGCACCTGGTATTCCCAGGCGGTCTCCCATCCAAGTACTAACCAGGCCCATCCCTGTTTAGCTTCCGAGATCAGACGAGATCAGGCGTGCTCAAGGGGGTGTGGCCGCAAGCGAGAGCAAAGCTCGCTGGCACCCTTCTTATTGAGAGGACAGCTCCGTCACCTCTTTTACGACGCTGCTTTTTTTCTCTTGCGTTTTTCTCTTCTTCCCACGTTCTCTCTCTTCACTGCCTTCGTCCCCGCTCTATTTCACTTCAGCCTTTCACTCTTGCTTCCTTCCAATGAGGACGGAGCTGCGGGAGAAAGGGCGCTATAGAGGATCGCTGTGGAGAGCTGCTGCTGTGCTTTGACATCTGAGCTCTGTGGAAAACGATCTCAATACAATTCTGAAAAACGCGACTCTCCGAACGCCAGCCGAACAAGTCTCCACAGCCGAAGCGCTGTGTCTCTTTTCAGTTGGCGATAAACCTTTCCTCGATCCTTTGCGGACTTGTAAAACTGTTCCTGATCAGAATAAAAAACGCTCACGCTAATACACAAGCACCCGTGTCTCGCCAAAGCTGAGAAATAAACAGACGGACAAGCCGCACTGCACGTGTGAACAGGGGAATGAGCGAGCGAGCGGGGATAGGGCGCCTCCTGCGCATAAAAGCTTAAAGCACCTGGTATTCCCAGGCGGTCTCCCATCCAAGTACTAACCAGGCCCATCCCTGTTTAGCTTCCTAGATCAGACGAGATCAGGCGTGCTCAAGGGGGTGTGGCCGTAAGCGAGAGCAAGGCTCGCTGGCACCCTTCTTATTGAGAGGACAGCTCCGTCACCTCTTTTACGATGCTGCTTTTTTTCCCTTGCGTTTTTCTCTTCTTCCCACGTTCTCTCTCTTCACTGCCTTCGTCCCCGCTCTATTTCACTTCAGCCTTTCACTCTTGCTTCCTTCCAATGAGGACGGAGCTGCGGGAGAAAGGGCGCTATAGAGGATCGCTGTGGAGAGCTGCTGCTGTGCTTTGACATCTGAGCTCTGTGGAAAACGATCTCAATACAATTCTGAAAAACGCGACTCTCCGAACGCCAGCCGAACAAGTCTCCACAGCCGAAGCGCTGTGTCTCTTTTCAGCTGGCGATAAACCTTTCCTCGATCCTTTGCGGACTTGTAAAACTGTTCCTGATCAGAATAAAAAACGCTCACGCTAATACACAAGCACCCGTGTCTCGCCAAAGCTGACAAATAAAGAGACGGACAAGCCGCACTGCTCGTGTGAACAGGGGAGTGAGCGAGCGAGCGGGGATAGGGCGCCTCCTGCGCTTAAAAGCTTACAGCACCTGGTATTCCCAGGCGGTCTCCCATCCAAGTACTAACCAGGCCCATCCCTGTTTAGCTTCCGAGATCAGACGAGATCAGGCGTGCTCAAGGGGGTGTGGCCGTAAGCGAGAGCAAAGCTCACTGGCACCCTTCTTATTGAGAGGACAGCTCCGTCACCTCTTTTACGACGCTGCTTTTTTTCTCTTGCGTTTTTCTCTTCTTCCCACGTTCTCTCTCTTCACTGCCTTCGTCCCCGCTCTATTTCACTTCAGCCTTTCACTCTTGCTTCCTTCCAATGAGGACGGAGCTGCGGGAGAAAGGGCGCTATAGAGGATCGCTGTGGAGAGCTGCTGCTGTGCTTTGACATCTGAGCTCTGTGGAAAACGATCTCAATACAATTCTGAAAAACGCGACTCTCCGAACGCCAGCCGAACAAGTCTCCACAGCCGAAGCGCTGTGTCTCTTTTCAGCTGGCGATAAACCTTTCCTCGATCCTTTGCGGACTTGTAAAACTGTTCCTGATCAGAATAAAAAACGCTCACGCTAATACACAAGCACCCGTGTCTCGCCAAAGCTGACAAATAAACAGACGGACAAGCCGCACTGCACGTGTGAACAGGGGAATGAGCGAGCGAGCAGGGATAGGGCGCCTCCTGCGCTTAAAAGCTTACAGCACCTGGTATTCCCAGGCGGTCTCCCATCCAAGTACTAACCAGGCCCATCCCTGTTTAGCTTCCGAGATCAGACGAGATCAGGCGTGCTCAAGGGGGTGTGGCTGTAAGCGAGAGCAAGGCTCGCTGGCACCCTTCTTATTGAGAGGACAGCTCCGTCACCTCTTTTACGACGCTGCTTTTTTTCCCTTGCGTTTTTCTCTTCTTCCCACGTTCTCTCTCTTCACTGCCTTCGTCCTCGCTCTATTTCACTTCAGCCTTTCACTTTTGCTTCCTTCCAATGAGGACGGAGCTGCGGGAGGAAGGGCGCTATAGAGGATCGCTGTGGAGAGCTGCTGCTGTGCTTTGACATCTGAGCTCTGTGGAAAACGATCTCAATACAATTCTGAAAAACGCGACTCTCCGAACGCCAGCCGAACAAGTCTCCACAGCCGAAGCGCTGTGTCTCTTTTCAGCTGGCGATAAACCTTTCCTCGATCCTTTGCGGACTTGTAAAACTGTTCCTGATCAGAATAAAAAACGCTCACGCTAATACACAAGCACCCGTGTCTCGCCAAAGCTGACAAATAAACAGACGGACAAGCCGCACTGCACGTGTGAACAGGGGAATGAGCGAGCGAGCGGGGATAGGGCGCCTCCTGCGCTTAAAAGCTTACAGCACCTGGTATTCCCAGGCGGTCTCCCATCCAAGTACTAACCAGGCCCATCCCTGTTTAGATTCTGAGATCAGACAAGATCAGGCGTGCTCAAGGGGGTGTGGCCGTAAGCGAGAGCAAGGCTCGCTGGCACCGTTCTTATTGAGAGGACAGCTCCGTCACCTCTTTTACGACGCTGCTTTTTTTCCCTTGCGTTTTTCTCTTCTTCCCACGTTCTCTCTCTTCACTGCCTTCGTCCCCGCTCTATTTCACTTCAGCCTTTCACTTTTGCTTCCTTCCAATGAGGACGGAGCTGCGGGAGAAAGGGCGCTATAGAGGATCGCTGTGGAGAGCTGCTGCTGTGCTTTGACATCTGAGCTCTGTGGAAAACGATCTCAATACAATTCTGAAAAACGCGACTCTCCGAACGCCAGCCGAACAAGTCTCCACAGCCGAAGCGCTGTGTCTCTTTTCAGCTGGCGATAAACCTTTCCTCGATCCTTTGCGGACTTGTAAAACTGTTCCTGATCAAAATAAAAAACGCTCACGCTAATACACAAGCACCCGTGTCTCACCAAAGCTGACAAATAAACAGACGGACAAGCCGCACTGCACGTGTGAACAGGGGAATGAGCGAGCGAGCGGGGATAGGGCGCCTCCTGCGCTTAAAAGCTTACAGCACCTGGTATTCCCAGGCGGTCTCCCATCCAAGTATTAACCATGCCCATCCCTGTTTAGCTTCCGAAATCAGACGAGATCAGGCGTGCTCAAGGGGGTGTGGCCATAAGCGAGAGCAAGGCTCGCTGGCACCCTTCTTATTGAGAGGACAGCTCCGTCACCTCTTTTACGACGCTGCTTTTTTTCCCTTGCGTTTTTCTCTTCTTCCCACGTTCTCTCTCTTCACTGCCTTCGTCCCCGCTCTATTTCACTTCAGCCTTTCACTCTTGCTTCCTTCCAATGAGGACGGAGCTGCGGGAGAAAGGGCGCTATAGAGGATCGCTGTGGAGAGCTGCTGCTGTGCTTTGACATCTGAGCTCTGTGGAAAACGATCTCAATACAATTCTGAAAAACGCGACTCTCCGAACGCCAGCCGAACAAGTCTCCACAGCCGAAGCGCTGTGTCTCTTTTCAGCTGGCGATAAACCTTTCCTCGATCCTTTGCGGACTTGTAAAACTGTTCCTGATCAGAATAAAAAACGCTCACGCTAATATACAAGCACCCGTGTCTCGCCAAAGCTGACAAATAAAGAGACGGACAAGCCGCACTGCACGTGTGAACAGGGGAATGAGCGAGCGAGCGGGGATAGGGCGCCTCCTGCGCTTAAAAGCTTACAGCACCTGGTATTCCCAGGCGGTCTCCCATCCAAGTACTAACCAGGCCCATCCCTGTTTAGCTTCCGAGATCAGACGAGATCAGGCGTGCTCAAGGGGGTGTGGCCGCAAGCGAGCGAAAGGCTCGCTGGCACCCTTCTTATTGAGAGGACAGCTCCGTCACCTCTTTTACGACGCTGCTTTTTTTCTCTTGCGTTTTTCTCTTCTTCCCACGTTCTCTCTCTTCACTGCCTTCGTCCCCGCTCTATTTCACTTCAGCCTTTCACTCTTGCTTCCTTCCAATGAGGACGGAGCTGCGGGAGAAAGGGCGCTATAGAGGATCGCTGTGGAGAGCTGCTGCTGTGCTTTGACATCTGAGCTCTGTGGAAAACGATCTCAATACAATTCTGAAAAACGCGACTCTCCGAACGCCAGCCGAACAAGTCTCCACAGCCGAAGCGCTGTGTCTCTTTTCAGCTGGCGATAAACCTTTCTTCGATCCTTTGCGGACTTGTAAAACTGTTCCTGATCAGAATAAAAAACGCTCACGCTAATACACAAGCACCAGTGTCTCGCCAAAGCTGACAAATAAACAGACGGACAAGCCGCACTGCACGTGTGAACAGGGGAATGAGCGAGCTAGCGGGGATAGGGCGCCTCCTGCGCTTAAAAGCTTACAGCACCTGGTATTCCCAGGCGGTCTCCCATCCAAGTACTAACCAGGCCCATCCCTGTTTAGCTTCCGAGATCAGACGAAATCAGGCGTGCTCAAGGGGGTGTGGCCGTAAGCGAGAGCAAGGCTCGCTGGCACCCTTCTTATTGAGAGGACAGCTCCGTCACCTCTTTTACGACGCTGCTTTTTTTCCCTTGCGTTTTTCTCTTCTTCCCACGTTCTCTCTCTTCACTGCCTTCGTCCCCGCTCTATTTCACTTCAGCCTTTCACTCTTGCTTCCTTCCAATGAGGACGGAGCTGCGGGAGAAAGGGCGCTATAGAGGATCGCTGTGGAGAGCTGCTGCTGTGCTTTGACATCTGAGCTCTGTGGAAAACGATCTCAATACAATTCTGAAAAACGCGACTCTCCGAACGCCAGCCGAACAAGTCTCCACAGCCGAAGCGCTGTGTCTCTTTTCAGCTGGCGATAAACCTTTCTTCGATCCTTTGCGGACTTGTAAAACTGTTCCTGATCAGAATAAAAAACGCTCACGCTAATACACAAGCACCCGTGTCTCGCCAAAGCTGACAAATAAACAGACGGACAAGCCGCACTGCACGTGTGAACAGGGGAATGAGCGAGCGAGCGGGGATAGGGCGCCTCCTGCGCTTAAAAGCTTACAGCACCTGGCATTCCCAGGCGGTCTCCCATCCAAGTACTAACCAGGCCCATCCCTGTTTAGCTTACGAGATCAGACAAGATCAGGCGTGCTCAAGGGGGTGTGGCCGTAAGCGAGACCAAGACTCGCTGGCACCCCTCTTATTGAGAGGACAGCTCCGTCACCTCTTTTACGACGCTGCTCTTTTTCCCTTGCGTTTTTCTCTTCTTCCCACGTTCTCTCTCTTCACTGCCTTCGTCCCCGCTCTATTTCACTTCAGCCTTTCACTCTTGCTTCCTTCCAATGATAACGGAGCTGCGGGAGAAAGGGCGCTATAGAGGATCGCTGTGGAGAGCTGCTGCTGTGCTTTGACATCTGAGCTCTGTGGAAAACGATCTCAATACAATTCTGAAAAACGCGACTCTCCGAACGCCAGCCGAACAAGTCTCCACAGCCGAAGCGCTGTGTCTCTTTTCAGCTGGCGATAAACCTTTCCTCGATCCTTTGCGGACTTGTAAAACTGTTCCTGATCAGAATAAAAAACGCTCACGCTAATACACAAGCACCCGTGTCTCGCCAAAGCTGACAAATAAACAGACGGACAAGCTGCACTGCACGTGTGAACAGGGGAATGAGCGAGCGAGCGGGGATAGGGCGCCTCCTGCGCTTAAAAGCTTACAGCACCTGGTATTCCCAGGCGGTCTCCCATCCAAGTACTAACCAGGCCCATCCCTGTTTAGCTTCCGAGATCAGACGAGATCAGGCGTGCTCAAGGGGGTGTGGCCGTAAGCGAGCGCAAGGCTCGCTGGCACCCTTCTTATTGAGAGGACAGCTCCGTCACGTCTTTTACGACGCTGCTTTTTTTCCTTTGCGTTTTTCTCTTCTTCCCACGTTCTCTCTCTTCACTGCCTTCATCCCCGCTCTATTTCACTTCAGCCTTTCACTCTTGCTTCCTTCCAATGAGGACGGAGCTGCGGGAGAAAGGGCGCTATAGAGGATCGCTGTGGAGAGCTGCTGCTGTGCTTTGACATCTGAGCTCTGTGGAAAACGATCTCAATACAATTCTGAAAAACGCGACTCTCCGAACGCCAGCCGAACAAGTCTCCACAGCCGAAGCGCTGTGTCTCTTTTCAGCTGGCGATAAACCTTTCCTCGATCCTTTGCGGACTTGTTAAACTGTTCCTGATCAGAATAAAAAACGCTCACGCTAATACACAAGCACCCGTGTCTCGCCAAAGCTGACAAATAAACAGACGGACAAGCCGCACTGCACGTGTGAACAGGGGAATGAGCGAGCGAGCGGGGATAGGGCGCCTCCTGCGCTTAAAAGCTTACAGCACCTGGTATTCCCAGGCGGTCTCCAATCCAAGTACTAACCAGGCCCATCCCTGTTTAGCTTCCGAGATCAGACGAGATCAGGCGTGCTCAAGGGGGTGTGGCCGTAAGCGAGAGCAAGGCTCGCTGGCACCCTTCTTATTGAGAGGACAGCTCCGTCACCTCTTTTACGACGCTGCTTTTTTTCCCTTGCGTTTTTCTCTTCTTCCCACGTTCTCTCTTCACTGCCTTCGTCCCCGCTCTATTTCACTTCAGCCTTTCACTCTTGCTTCCTTCCAATGAGGACGGAGCTGCGGGAGAAAGGGCGCTATAGAGGATCGCTGTGGAGAGCTGCTGCTGTGCTTTGACATCTGAGCTCTGTGGAAAACGATCTCAATACAATTCTGAAAAACGCGACTCTCCGAACGCCAGCCGAACAAGTCTCCACAGCCGAAGCGCTGTGTCTCTTTTCAGCTGGCGATAAACCTTTCCTCGATCCTTTGCGGACTTGTAAAAATGTTCATGATCAGAATAAAAAACGCTCACGCTAATACACAAGCACCCGCGTCTCGCCAAAGCTGACAAATAAACAGACGGACAAGGCGCACTGCACGTGTGAACAGGGGAATGAGCGAGCGAGCGGGGATAGGGCGCCTCCTGCGCTTAAAGGCTTACAGCACCTGGTATTCCCAGGCGGTCTCCCATCCAAGTACTAACCAAGCCCATCCCTGTTTAGCTTCCGAAATCAAACGAGATCAGGCGTGCTCAAGGGGGTGTGGCCGTAACCGAGAGCAAGGCTCGCTGGCACCCTTCTTATTGAGAGGACAGCTCCGTCACCTCTTTTACGACGCTGCTTTTTTTCCCTTGCGTTTTTCTCTTCTTCCCACGTTCTCTCTCTTCACTGCCTTCGTCCCCGCTCTATTTCACTTCAGCCTTTCACTCTTACTTCCTTCCAATGATAACGGAGCTGCGGGAGAAAGGGCGCTATAGAGGATCGCTGTGGAGAGCTGCTGCTGTGCTTTGACATCTGAGCTCTGTGGAAAACGATCTCAATACAATTCTGAAAAACGCGACTCTCCGAACGCCAGCCGAACAAGTCTCCACAGCCGAAGCCCTGTGTCTCTTTTCAGCTGGCGATAAACCTTTCTTCGATCCTTTGCGGACTTGTAAAACTGTTCCTGATCAGAATAAAAAACGCTCACGCTAATACACAAGCACCCGTGTCTCGCCAAAGCTGACAAATAAACAGACGGACAAGCCGCACTGCACGTGTGAACAGGGGAATGAGCGAGCGAGCGGGGATAGGGCGCCTCCTGCGCTTAAAAGCTTACAGCACCTGGTATTCCCAGGCGGTCTCCCATCCAAGTACTAACCAGGCCCATCCCTGTTTAGCTTCCGAGATCAGACGAGATCAGGCGTGCTCAAGGGGGTGTGGCCGTAAGCAAGAGCAAGGCTCGCTGGCACCCTTCTTATTGAGAGGACAGCTCCGTCACCTCTTTTACGACGCTGCTCTTTTTCCCTTGCGTTTTTCTCTTCTTCCCACGTTCTCTCTCTTCACTGCCATCGTCCCCGCTCTATTTCACTTCAGCCTTTCACTCTTGCTTCCTTCCAATGAGGACGGAGCTGCGGGAGAAAGGGCGCTATAGAGGATCGCTGTGGAGAGCTGCTGCTGTGCTTTGACATCTGAGCTCTGTGGAAAACGATCTCAATACAATTCTGAAAAACGCGACTCTCCGAACGCCAGCCGAACAAGTCTCCACAGCCGAAGCGCTGTGTCTCTTTTCAGCTGGCGATAAACCTTTCCTCGATCCTTTGCGGACTTGTAAAACTGTTCCTGATCAGAATTAAAAAACGCTCACGCTAATACACAAGCACCCGTGTCTCGCCAAAGCTGACAAATAAACAGACGGACAAGCCGCACTGCACGTGTGAACAGGGGAATGAGCGAGCGAGCGGGGATAGGGCGCCTCCTGCGCTTAAAAGCTTACAGCACCTGGTATTCCCAGGCGGTCTCCCATCCAAGTACTAACCAGGCCCATCCCTGTTTAGCTTCCGAGATCAGACGAGATCAGGCGTGCTCAAGGGGGTGTGACCATAAGCGAGAGCAAGGCTCGCTGGCACCCTTCTTATTGAGAGGACAGCTCCGTCACCTCTTTTACGACGCTGCTTTTTTTCCCTTGCGTTTTTCTCTTCTTCCCACGTTCTCTCTCTTCACTGCCTTCGTCCCCGCTCTATTTCACTTCAGCCTTTCACTTTTGCTTCCTTCCAATGAGGACGGAGCTGCGGGAGAAAGGGCGCTATAGAGGATCGCTGTGGAGAGCTGCTGCTGTGCTTTGACATCTGAGCTCTGTGGAAAACGATCTCAATACAATTCTGAAAAACGCGACTCTCCGAACGCCAGCCGAACAAGTCTCCACAGCCGAAGCGCTGTGTCTCTTTTCAGCTGGCGATAAACCTTTCCTCGATCCTTTGCGGACTTGTAAAACTGTTCCTGATCAGAATAAAAAACGCTCACGCTAATACACAAGCACCCGTGTCTCGCCAAAGCTGACAAATAAAGAGACGGACAAGCCGCACTGCACGTGTGAACAGGGGAATGAGCGAGCGAGCGGGGATAGGGCGCCTCCTGCGCTTAAAAGCTTACAGCACCTGGTACTCCCAGGCGGTCTCCATCCAAGTACTAACCAGGCCCATCCCTGTTTAGCTTCCGAGATCAGACGAGATCAGGCGTGCTCAAGGGGGTGTGGCCGTAAGCGAGAGCAAGGCTCGCTGGCACCCTTCTTATTGAGAGGACAGCTCCGTCACCTCTTTTATGACGCTGCTCTTTTTCCCTTGCGTTTTTCTCTTCTTCCCACGTTCTCTCTCTTCACTGCCTTCGTCCCCGCTCTATTTCACTTCAGCCTTTCACTTTTGCTTCCTTCCAATGAGGACGGAGCTGCGGGAGAAAGGGCGCTATAGAGGATCGCTGTGGAGAGCTGCTGCTGTGTTTTGACATCTGAGCTCTGTGGAAAACGATCTCAAAACAATTCTGAAAAACGCGACTCTCCGAACGCCAGCTGAACAAGTCTCCACAGCCGAAGCGCTGTGTCTCTTTTCAGCTGGCGATAAACCTTTCCTCGATCCTTTGCGGACTTGTAAAACTGTTCCTGATCAGAATAAAAAACGCTCACGCTAATACACAAGCACCCGTGTCTCGCCAAAGCTGACAAATAAACAGACGGACAAGCCGCACTGCACGTGTGAACAGGGGAATGAGCGAGCGAGCGGGGATAGAGCGCCTCCTGCGCTTAAAAGCTTACAGCACCTGGTATTCCCAGGCGGTCTCCCATCCAAGTACTAACCAGGCCCATCCCTGTTTAGCTTCCGACATCAGATGAGATCAGGCGTGCTCAAGGGGTTGTGGCCGTAAGCAAGAGCAAGGCTCGCTGGCACCCTTCTTATTGAGAGGACAGCTCCGTCACCTCTTTTACGACGCTGCTTTTTTTCCCTTGCGTTTTTCTCTTCTTCCCACGTTCTCTTTCTTCACTGCCTTCGTCCCCGCTCTATTTCACTTCAGCCTTTCACTCTTGCTTCCTTCCAATGAGGACGGAGCTGCGGGAGAAAGGGCGCTATAGAGGATCGCTGTGGAGAGCTGCTGCTGTGCTTTGACATCTGAGCTCTGTGGAAAACGATCTCAATACAATTCTGAAAAACACGACTCTCCGAACGCCAGCCGAACAAGTCTCCACAGCCGAAGCGCTGTGTCTCTTTTCAGCTGGCGATAAACCTTTCCTCGATCCTTTGCGGACTTGTAAAACTGTTCCTGATCAGAATAAAAAACGCTCACGCTAATACACAAGCACCCGTGTCTCGCCAAAGCTGACAAATAAACAGACGGACAAGCTGCACTGCACGTGTGAACAGGGGAATGAGCGAGCGAGCGGCTATAGGGCGCCTCCTGCGCTTAAAAGCTTACAGCACCTGGTATTCCCAGGCGGTCTCCCATCCAAGTACTAACCAGGCCCATCCCTGTTTAGCTTCCGAGATCAGACGAGATCAGGCGTGCTCAAGGGGGTGTGGCCGTAAGCGAGAGCAAGGCTCGCTGGCACCCTTCTTATTGAGAGGACAGCTCCGTCACCTCTTTTACGACGCTGCTTTTTTTCCCTTGCGTTTTTCTCTTCTTCCCACGTTCTCTCTCTTCACTGCCTTCATCCCCGCTCTATTTCACTTCAGCCTTTCACTCTTGCTTCCTTCCAATGAGGACGGAGCTGCGGGAGAAAGGGCGCTATAGAGGATCGCTGTGGAGAGCTGCTGCTGTGCTTTGACATCTGAGCTCTGTTGAAAACGATCTCAATACAATTCTGAAAAACTTGACTCTCCGAACGCCAGCCGAACAAGTCTCCACAGCCGAAGCGCTGTGTCTCTTTTCAGCTGGCGATAAACCTTTCCTCGATCCTTTGCGGACTTGTTAAACTGTTCCTGATCAGAATAAAAAACGCTCACGCTAATACACAAGCACCCGTGTCTCGCCAAAGCTGACAAATAAACAGACGGACAAGCCGCACTGCACGTGTGAACAGGGGAATGAGCGAGCGAGCGGGGATAGGGCGCCTCCTGCGCTTAAAAGCTTACAGCACCTGGTATTCCCAGGCGGTCTCCCATCCAAGTACTAACCAGGCCCATCCCTGTTTAGCTTCCGAGATCAGACGAGATCAGGCATGCTCAAGGGGGTGTGGCCGTAAGCGAGAGCAAGGCTCGCTGGCACCCTTCTTATTGAGAGGACAGCTCCGTCACCTCTTTTACGACGCTGCTTTTTTTCCCTTGCGTTTTTCTCTTCTTCCCACGTTCTCTCTCTTCACTGCCTTCTTCCCCGCTCTATTTCACTTCAGCCTTTCACTCTTGCTTCCTTCCAATGAGGACGGAGCTGCGGGAGAAAGGGCGCTATAGAGGATCGCTGTGGAGAGCTGCTGCTGTGCTTTGACATCTGAGCTCTGTGGAAAACGATCTCAATACAATTCTGAAAAACGCGACTCTCCGAACGCCAGCCGAACAAGTCTCCACAGCCGAAGCGCTGTGTCTCTTTTCAGCTGGCGATAAACCTTTCCTCGATCCTTTGCGCACTTGTAAAACTGTTCATGATCAGAATAAAAAACGCTCACGCTAATACACAAGCACCCGCGTCTCGCCAAAGCTGACAAATAAACAGACGGACAAGCCGCACTGCACGTGTGAACAGGGGAATGAGCGAGCGAGCGGGGATAGGGCGCCTCCTGCGCTTAAAAGCTTACAGCACCTGGTATTCCCAGGCGGTCTCCCATCCAAGTACTAACCAGGCCCATCCCTGTTTAGCTTCCGAGATCAGATGAGATCAGGCATGCTCAAGGGGTTGTGGCCGTAAGCGAGAGCAAGGCTCGCTGGCACCCTTCTTATTGAGAGGACAGCTCCGTCACCTCTTTTACGACGCTGCTCTTTTTCCCTTGCGTTTTTCTCTTCTTCCCACGTTCTCTCTCTTCACTGCCTTCGTCCCCGCTCTATTTCACTTCAGCCTTTCACTCTTGCTTCCTTCCAATGAGGACGGAGCTGCGGGAGAAAGGGCGCTATAGAGGATCGCTGTGGAGAGCTGCTGCTGTGCTTTGACATCTGAGTTCTGTGGAAAACGATCTCAATACAATTCTGAAAAACGCGACTCTCCGAACGCCAGCCAAACAAGTCTCCACAGCCGAAGCGCTGTGTCTCTTTTCAGCTGGCGATAAACCTTTCTTCGATCCTTTGCGGACTTGTAAAACTGTTCCTGATCAGAATAAAAAACGCTCACGCTAATACACAAGCACCCGTGTCTCGCCAAAGCTGACAAATAAACAGACGGACAAGCCGCACTGCACGTGTGAACAGGGGAATGAGCGAGCGAGCGGGGATAGGGCGCCTCCTGCGCTTAAAAGCTTACAGCACCTGGTATTCCCAGGCGGTCTCCCATCCAAGTACTAACCAGGCCCATCCCTGTTTAGCTTCCGAGATCAGAGAGATCAGGTGTGCTCAAGGGGGTGTGGCCGTAAGCGAGAGCAGAGCTCGCTGGCACCCTTCTTATTGAGAGGACAGCTCCGTCACCTCTTTTACGACGCTGCTTTTTTTCCCTTGCGTTTTTCTCTTCTTCCCACGTTCTCTCTCTTCACTGCCTTCTTCCCCGCTCTATTTCACTTCAGCCTTTCACTCTTGCTTCCTTCCAATGAGGACGGAGCTGCGGGAGAAAGGGCGCTATAGAGGATCGCTGTGGAGAGCTGCTGCTGTGCTTTGACATCTGAGCTCTGTGGAAAACGATCTCAATACAATTCTGAAAAACGCGACTCTCCGAACGCCAGCCGAACAAGTCTCCACAGCCGAAGCGCTGTGTCTCTTTTCAGCTGGCGATAAACCTTTCCTCGATCCTTTGCGGACTTGTAAAACTGTTCCTGATCAGAATAAAAAACGCTCACGCTAATACACAAGCACCCGTGTCTCGCCAAAGCTGACAAATAAACAGACGGACAAGCCGCACTGCACGTGTGAACAGGGGAATGAGCGAGTGAGCGGGGATAGGGCGCCTCCTGCGCTTAAAAGCTTACAGCACCTGGTATTCCCAGGCGGTCTCCCATCCAAGTACTAACCAGGCCCATCCCTGTTTAGCTTCCAAGATCAGACGAGATCAGGCGTGCTCAAGGGGGTGTGGCCGTAAGCGAGACCAAAGCTCGCTGGCACCCTTCTTATTGAGAGGACAGCTCCGTCACCTCTTTTACGACGCTGCTTTTTTTCCCTTGCGTTTTTCTCTTCTTCCCACGTTCTCTCTCTTCACTGCCTTCGTCCCCGCTCTATTTCACTTCAGCCTTTCACTCTTGCTTCCTTCCAATGAGGACGGAGCTGCGGGAGAAAGGGCGCTATAGAGGATCGCTGTGGAGAGCTGCTGCTGTGCTTTGACATCTGAGCTCTGTGGAAAACGATCTCAATACAATTCTGAAAAACGCGACTCTCCGAACGCCAGCCGAACAAGTCTCCACAGCCGAAGCGCTGTGTCTCTTTTCAGCTGGCGATAAACCTTTCCTCGATCCTTTGCGGACTTGTAAAACTGTTCCTGATCAGAATAAAAAACGCTCACGCTAATACACAAGCACCCGTGTCTCGCCAAAGCTGACAAATAAACAGACGGACAAGCCGCACTGCACGTGTGAACAGGGGAATGAGCGAGCGAGCGGGGATAGGGCGCCTCCTGCGCTTAAAAGCTTACAGCACCTGGTATTCCCAGGCGGTCTCCCATCCAAGTACTAACCAGGCCCATCCCTGTTTAGCTTTCGAGATCAGAGAGATCAGGTGTGCTCAAGGGGGTGTGGCCGTAAGCGAGAGCAAGGCTCGCTGGCACCCTTCTTATTGAGAGGACAGCTCCGTCACCTCTTTTACGACGCTGCTTTTTTTCCCTTGCGTTTTTCTCTTCTTCCCACGTTCTCTCTCTTCACTGCCTTCGTCCCCGCTCTATTTCACTTCAGCCTTTCACTCTTGCTTCCTTCCAATGAGGACGGAGCTGCGGGAGAAAGGGCGCTATAGAGGATCGCTGTGGAGAGCTGCTGCTGTGCTTTGACATCTGAGCTCTGTGGAAAACGATCTCAATACAATTCTGAAAAACGCGACTCTCCGAACGCCAGCCGAACAAGTCTCCACAGCCGAAGCGCTGTGTCTCTTTTCAGCTGGCGATAAACCTTTCCTCGATCATTTGCGGACTTGTAAAACTGTTCCTGATCAGAATAAAAAACGCTCACGCTAATACACAAGCACCCGTGTCTCGCCAAAGCTGACAAATAAACAGACGGACAAGCCGCACTGCACGTGTGAACAGGGGAATGAGCGAGCGAGCGGGGATAGGGCGCCTCCTGCGCTTAAAAGCTTACAGCACCTGGTATTCCCAGGCGGTCTCCCATCCAAGTACTAACCAGGCCCATCCCTGTTTAGATTCTGAGATCAGACGAGATCAGGCGTGCTCAAGGGGGTGTGGCCGTAAGCGAGAGCAAGGCTCGCTGGCACCCTTCTTATTGAGAGGACAGCTCCGTCACCTCTTTTACGACGCTGCTTTTTTCCCTTGCGTTTTTCTCTTCTTCCCACGTTCTCTCTCTTCACTGCCTTCGTCCCCGCTCTATTTCACTTCAGCCTTTCACTCTTGCTTCCTTCCAATGAGGACGGAGCTGCGGGAGAAAGGGCGCTATAGAGGATCGCTGTGGAGAGCTGCTGCTGTGCTTTGACATCTGAGTTCTGTGGAAAACGATCTCAATACAATTCTGAAAAACGCGACTCTCCGAACGCCAGCCGAACAAGTCTCCATAGCCGAAGCGCTGTGTCTCTTTTCAGCTGGCGATAAACCTTTCTTCGATCCTTTGCGGACTTGTAAAACTGTTCCTGATCAGAATAAAAAACGCTCACGCTAATACACAAGCACCCGTGTCTCGCCAAAGCTGACAAATAAACAGACGGACAAGCCGCACTGCACGTGTGAACAGGGGAATGAGCGAGCGAGCGGGGATAGGGCGCCTCCTGCGCTTAAAAGCTTACAGCACCTGGTATTCCCAGGCGGTCTCCCATCCAAGTACTAACCAGGCCCATCCCTGTTTAGCTTCCGAGATCAGAGAGATCAGGTGTGCTCAAGGGGGTGTGGCCGTAAGCGAGAGCAAAGCTCGCTGGCACCCTTCTTATTGAGAGGACAGCTCCGTCACCTCTTTTACGACGCTGCTTTTTTTCTCTTGCGTTTTTCTCTTCTTCCCACGTTCTCTCTCTTCACTGCCTTCGTCCCCGCTCTATTTCACTTCAGCCTTTCACTCTTGCTTCCTTCCAATGAGGACGGAGCTGCGGGAGAAAGGGCGCTATAGAGGATCGCTGTGGAGAGCTGCTGCTGTGCTTTGACATCTGAGCTCTGTGGAAAACGATCTCAATACAATTCTGAAAAACGCGACTCTCCGAACGCCAGCCGAACAAGTCTCCACAGCCGAAGCGCTGTGTCTCTTTTCAGCTGGCGATAAACCTTTCCTCGATCCTTTGCGGACTTGTAAAACTGTTCCTGATCAGAATAAAAAACGCTCACGCTAATACACAAGCACCCGTGTCTCGCCAAAGCTGACAAATAAAGAGACGGACAAGCCGCACTGCACGTGTGAACAGGGGAATGAGCGAGCGAGCGGGGATAGGGCGCCACCTGCGCTTAAAAGCTTACAGCACCTGGTATTCCCAGGCGGTCTCCCATCCAAGTACTAACCAGGCCCATCCCTGTTTAGCTTCCGAGATCAGACGAGATCAGGCGTGCTCAAGGTGGTGTGGCCGTAAGCGAGAGCAAGGCTCGCTGGCACCCTTCTTATTGAGAGGACAGCTCCGTCACCTCTTTTACGACGCTGCTTTTTTTCCCTTACGTTTTTCTCTTCTTCCCACGTTCTCTCTCTTCACTGCCTTCGTCCCCGCTCTATTTCACTTCAGCCTTTCACTCTTGCTTCCTTCCAAAGAGGACGGAGCTGCGGGAGAAAGGGCGCTATAGAGGATCGCTGTGGAGAGCTGCTGCTGTGCTTTGACATCTGAGCTCTGTGGAAAACGATCTCAATACAATTCTGAAAAACGCGACTCTCCGAACGCCAGCCGAACAAGTCTCCACAGCCGAAGCGCTGTGTCTCTTTTCAGCTGGCGATAAACCTTTCCTCGATCCTTTGCGGACTTGTAAAACTGTTCCTGATCAGAATAAAAAACGCTCACGCTAATACACAAGCACCCGTGTCTCGCCAAAGCTGACAAATAAAGAGACGGACAAGCCGCACTGCACGTGTGAACAGGGGAATGAGCGAGCGAGCGGGGATAGGGCGCCACCTGCGCTTAAAAGCTTACAGCACCTGGTATTCCCAGGCGGTCTCCCATCCAAGTACTAACCAGGCCCATCCCTGTTTAGATTCTGAGATCAGACGAGATCAGGCGTGCTCAAGGGGGTGTGGCCGTAAGCAAGAGCAAGGCTCGCTGGCACCCTTCTTATTGAGAGGACAGCTCCGTCACCTCTTTTACGACGCTGCTTTTTTTCCCTTGCGTTTTTCTCTTCTTCCCACGTTCTCTCTCTTCACTGCCTTCGTCCCCGCTCTATTTCACTTCAGCCTTTCACTCTTGCTTCCTTCCAATGAGGACGGAGCTGCGGGAGAAAGGGCGCTATAGAGGATCGCTGTGGAGAGCTGCTGCTGTGCTTTGACATCTGAGCTCTGTGGAAAACGATCTCAATACAATTCTGAAAAACGCGACTCTCCGAACGCCAGCCGAACAAGTCTCCACAGCCGAAGCGCTGTGTCTCTTTTCAGCTGGCGATAAACCTTTCCTCGATCCTTTGCGGACTTGTAAAACTGTTCCTGATCAGAATAAAAAACGCTCACGCTAATACACAAGCACCCGTGTCTCGCCAAAGCTGACAAATAAAGAGACGGACAAGCCGCACTGCACGTGTGAACAGGGGAATGAGCGAGCGAGCGGGGATAGGGCACCTCCTGCGCTTAAAAGCTTACAGCACCTGGTATTCCCAGGCGGTCTCCCATCCAAGTACTAACCAGGCCCATCCCTGTTTAGCTTCCGAGATCAGACGAGATCAGGCGTGCTCAAGGTGGTGTGGCCGTAAGCGAGAGCAAGGCTCGCTGGCACCCTTCTTATTGAGAGGACAGCTCCGTCACCTCTTTTACGACGCTGCTTTTTTTCTCTTGCGTTTTTCTCTTCTTCCCACGTTCTCTCTCTTCACTGCCTTCGTCCCCGCTCTATTTCACTTCAGCCTTTCACTCTTGCTTCCTTCCAATGAGGACGGAGCTGCGGGAGAAAGGGCGCTATAGAGGATCGCTGTGGAGAGCTGCTGCTGTGCTTTGACATCTGAGCTCTGTGGAAAACGATCTCAATACAATTCTGAAAAACGCGACTCTCCGAACGCCAGCCGAACAAGTCTCCACAGCCGAAGCGCTGTGTCTCTTTTCAGCTGGCGATAAACCTTTCCTCGATCCTTTGCGGACTTGTAAAACTGTTCCTGATCAGAATAAAAAACGCTCACGCTAATACACAAGCACCCGTGTCTCGCCAAAGCTGACAAATAAAGAGACGGACAAGCCGCACTGCACGTGTGAACAGGGGAATGAGCGAGCGAGCGGGGATAGGGCGCCACCTGCGCTTAAAAGCTTACAGCACCTGGTATTCCCAGGCGGTCTCCCATCCAAGTACTAACCAGGCCCATCCCTGTTTAGCTTCCGAGATCAGACGAGATCAGGCGTGCTCAAGGTGGTGTGGCCGTAAGCGAGAGCAAGGCTCGCTGGCACCCTTCTTATTGAGAGGACAGCTCTGTCACCTCTTTTACGACGCTGCTTTTTTTCCCTTGCGTTTTTCTCTTCTTCCCACGTTCTCTCTCTTCACTGCCTTCGTCCCCGCTCTATTTCACTTCAGCCTTTCACTCTTGCTTCCTTCCAATGAGGACGGAGCTGCGGGAGAAAGGGCGCTATAGAGGATCGCTGTGGAGAGCTGCTGCTGTGCTTTGACATCTGAGCTCTGTGGAAAACGATCTCAATACAATTCTGAAAAACGCGACTCTCCGAACGCCAGCCGAACAAGTCTCCACAGCCGAAGCGCTGTGTCTCTTTTCAGCTGGCGATAAACCTTTCCTCGATCCTTTGCGGACTTGTAAAACTGTTCCTGATCAGAATAAAAAACGCTCACGCTAATACACAAGCACCCGTGTCTCGCCAAAGCTGACAAATAAAGAGACGGACAAGCCGCACTGCACGTGTGAACAGGGGAATGAGCGAGCGAGCGGGGATAGGGCGCCTCCTGCGCTTAAAAGCTTACAGCACCTGGTATTCCCAGGCGGTCTCCCATCCAAGTACTAACCAGGCCCATCCCTGTTTAGCTTCCGAGATCAGACGAGATCAGGCGTGCTCAAGGTGGTGTGGCCGTAAGCGAGAGCAAGGCTCGCTGGCACCCTTCTTATTGAGAGGACAGCTCCGTCACCTCTTTTACGACGCTGCTTTTTTTCCCTTGCGTTTTTCTCTTCTTCCCACGTTCTCTCTCTTCACTGCCTTCGTCCCCGCTCTATTTCACTTCAGCCTTTCACTCTTGCTTCCTTCCAAAGAGGACGGAGCTGCGGGAGAAAGGGCGCTATAGAGGATCGCTGTGGAGAGCTGCTGCTGTGCTTTGACATCTGAGCTCTGTGGAAAACGATCTCAATACAATTCTGAAAAACGCGACTCTCCGAACGCCAGCCGAACAAGTCTCCACAGCCGAAGCGCTGTGTCTCTTTTCAGCTGGCGATAAACCTTTCCTCGATCCTTTGCGGACTTGTAAAACTGTTCCTGATCAGAATAAAAAACGCTCACGCTAATACACAAGCACCCGTGTCTCGCCAAAGCTGACAAATAAAGAGACGGACAAGCCGCACTGCACGTGTGAACAGGGGAATGAGCGAGCGAGCGGGGATAGGGCGCCTCCTGCGCTTAAAAGCTTACAGCACCTGGTATTCCCAGGCGGTCTCCCATCCAAGTACTAACCAGGCCCATCCCTGTTTAGCTTCCGAGATCAGACGAGATCAGGCGTGCTCAAGGGGGTGTGGCCGTAAGCGAGCGAAAGACTCGCTGGCACCCTTCTTATTGAGAGGACAGCTCCGTCACCTCTTTTACGACGCTGCTTTTTTTCTCTTGCGTTTTTCTCTTCTTCCCACGTTCTCTCTCTTCACTGCCTTCGTCCCCGCTCTATTTCACTTCAGCCTTTCACTCTTGCTTCCTTCCAATGAGGACGGAGCTGCGGGAGAAAGGGCGCTATAGAGGATCGCTGTGGAGAGCTGCTGCTGTGCTTTGACATCTGAGCTCTGTGGAAAACGATCTCAATACAATTCTGAAAAACGCCACTCTCCGAACGCCAGCCGAACAAGTCTCCACAGCCGAAGCGCTGTGTCTCTTTTCAGCTGGCGATAAACCTTTCCTCGATCCTTTGCGGACTTGTAAAACTGTTCCTGATCAGAATAAAAAACGCTCACGCTAATACACAAGCACCCGTGTCTCGCCAAAGCTGACAAATAAAGAGACGGACAAGCCGCACTGCACGTGTGAACAGGGGAATGAGCGAGCGAGCGGGGATAGGGCGCCACCTGCGCTTAAAAGCTTACAGCACCTGGTATTCCCAGGCGGTCTCCCATCCAAGTACTAACCAGGCCCATCCCTGTTTAGCTTCCGAGATCAGACGAGATCAGGCGTGCTCAAGGTGGTGTGGCCGTAAGCGAGAGCAAGGCTCGCTGGCACCCTTCTTATTGAGAGGACAGCTCCGTCACCTCTTTTACGACGCTGCTTTTTTTTCCCTTGCGTTTTTCTCTTCTTCCCACGTTCTCT
>NC_142615.1:50593477-50598477 GCF_059453375.1 Lepisosteus platostomus | reverse complement strand
CACTTCAGCCTTTCACTCTTCCTTCCTTCCAATGAGGACGGAGCTGCGGGAGAAAGGGCGCTATAGAGGATCGCTGTGGAGAGCTGCTGCTGTGCTTTGACATCTGAGCTCTGTGGAAAACGATCTCAATACAATTCTGAAAAACGCGACTCTCCGAACGCCAGCCGAACAAGTCTCCACAGCCGAAGCGCTGTGTCTCTTTTCAGCTGGCGATAAACCTTTCCTCGATCCTTTGCGGACTTGTAAAACTGTTCCTGATCAGAATAAAAAACGCTCACGCTAATACACAAGCACCCGTGTCTCGCCAAAGCTGACAAATAAACAGACGGACAAGCCGCACTGCACGTGTGAACAGGGGAATGAGCGAGCGAGCGGGGATAGGGCGCCTCCTGCGCTTAAAAGCTTACAGCACCTGGTATTCCCAGGCGGTCTCCCATCCAAGTACTAACCAGGCCCATCCCTGTTTAGCTTCCGAGATCAGACGAGATCAGGCGTGCTCAAGGGGGTGTGGCCGTAAGCTAGACCAAAGCTCGCTGGCACCCTTCTTATTGAGAGGACAGCTCCGTCACCTCTTTTACGACGCTGCTTTTTTTCCCTTGCGTTTTTCTCTTCTTCCCACGTTCTCTCTCTTCACTGCCTTCGTCCCCGCTCTATTTCACTTCAGCCTTTCACTCTTGCTTCCTTCCAATGAGGACGGAGCTGCGGGAGAAAGGGCGCTATAGAGGATCGCTGTGGAGAGCTGCTGCTGTGCTTTGACATCTGAGCTCTGTGGAAAACGATCTCAATACAATTCTGAAAAACGCGACTCTCCGAACGCCAGCCGAACATGTCTCCACAGCCGAAGCGCTGTGTCTCTTTTCAGCTGGCGATAAACCTTTCTTCGATCCTTTGCGGACTTGTAAAACTGTTCCTGATCAGAATAAAAAACGCTCACGCTAATACACAAGCACCCGTGTCTCGCCAAAGCTGACAAATAAACAGACGGACAAGCCGCACTGCACGTGTGAACAGGGGAATGAGCGAGCGAGCGGGTATAGGGCGCCTCCTGCGCTTAAAAGCTAACGGCACCTGGTATTCCCAGGCGGTCTCCCATCCAAGTACTAACCAGGCCCATCCCTGTTTAGCTTCCGAGATCAGACGAGATCAGGCGTGCTCAAGGGGGTGTGGCCGTAAGCGAGAGCAAGGCTCGCTGGCACCCTTCTTATTGAGAGGACAGCTCCGTCACCTCTTTTATGACGCTGCACTTTTTCCCTTGCGTTTTTCTCTTCTTCCCACGTTCTCTCTCTTCACTGCCTTCGTCCCCGCTCTATTTCACTTCAGCCTTTCACTCTTGCTTCCTTCCAATGAGGACGGAGCTGCGGGAGAAAGGGCGCTATAGAGGATCGCTGTGGAGAGCTGCTGCTGTGCTTTGACATCTGAGCTCTGTGGAAAACGATCTCAATACAATTCTGAAAAACGCGACTCTCCGAACGCCAGCCGAACAAGTCTCCACAGCCGAAGCGCTGTGTCTCTTTTCAGCTGGCGATAAACCTTTCCTCGATCCTTTGCGGACTTGTAAAACTGTTCCTGATCAGAATAAAAAACGCTCACGCTAATACACAAGCACCCGTGTCTCGCCAAAGCTGACAAATAAACAGACGGACAAGCCGCACTGCACGTGTGAACAGGGGAATGAGCGAGCGAGCGGGGATAGGGCGCCTCCTGCGCTTAAAAGCTTACAGCACCTGGTATTCCCAGGCGGTCTCCCATCCAAGTACTAACCAGGCCCATCCCTGTTTAGCTTCCGAGATCAGATGAGATCAGGCGTGCTCAAGGGGGTGTGGCCATAAGCGAGAGCAAGGCTCGCTGGCACCCTTCTTATTGAGAGGACAGCTCCGTCACCTCTTTTACGACGCTGCTTTTTTTCCCTTGCGTTTTTCTCTTCTTCCCACGTTCTCTCTCTTCACTGCCTTCGTCCCCGCTCTATTTCACTTCAGCCTTTCACTCTTGCTTCCTTCCAATGAGGACGGAGCTGCGGGAGAAAGGGCGCTATAGAGGATCGCTGTGGAGAGCTGCTGCTGTGCTTTGACATCTGAGCTCTGTGGAAAACGATCTCAATACAATTCTGAAAAACGCGACTCTCCGAACGCCAGCCGAACAAGTCTCCACAGCCGAAGCGCTGTGTCTCTTTTCAGCTGGCGATAAACCTTTCCTCGATCCTTTGCGGACTTGTAAAACTGTTCCTGATCAGAATAAAAAACGCTCACGCTAATACACTAGCACCCGTGTCTCGCCAAAGCTGACAAATAAACAGATGGACAAGCCGCACTGCACGTGTGAACAGGGGAATGAGCGAGCGAGCGGGGATAGGGCGCCTCCTGCGCTTAAAAGCTTACAGCACCTGGTATTCCCAGGCGGTCTCCCATCCAAGTACTAACCAGGCCCATCCCTGTTTAGCTTCCGAGATCAGACGAGATCAGGCGTGCTCAAGGGGGTGTGGCCATAAGCGAGAGCAAGGCTCGCTGTCACCCTTCTTATTGAGAGGACAGCTCCGTCACCTCTTTTACGACGCTGCTTTTTTTCCCTTGCGTTTTTCTCTTCTTCCCACGTTCTCTCTCTTCACTGCCTTCGTTCCCGCTCCATTTCACTTCAGCCTTTCACTCTTCCTTCCTTCCAATGAGGACGGAGCTGCGGGAGAAAGGGCGCTATAGAGGATCGCTGTGGAGAGCTGCTACTGTGCTTTGACATCTGAGCTCTGTGGAAAACGATCTCAATACAATTCTGAAAAACGCGACTCTCCGAACGCCAGCCGAACAAGTCTCCACAGCCGAAGCGCTGTGTCTCTTTTCAGCTGGCGATAAACCTTTCCTCGATCCTTTGCGGACTTGTAAAACTGTTCCTGATCAGAATAAAAAACGCTCACGCTAATACACTAGCACCCGTGTCTCGCCAAAGCTGACAAATAAACAGACGGACAAGCCGCACTGCACGTGTGAACAGGGGAATGAGCGAGCGAGCGGGGATAGGGCGCCTCCTGCGCTTAAAAGCTTACAGCACCTGGTATTCCCAGGCGGTCTCCCATCCAAGTACTAACCAGGCCCATCCCTGTTTAGCTTCCGAGATCAGGCGTGCTCAAGGGGGTGTGGCCGTAAGCTAGACCAAAGCTCGCTGGCACCCTTCTTATTGAGAGGACAGCTCCGTCACCTCTTTTACGACGCTGCTTTTTTTCCCTTGCGCTTTTCTCTTCTTCCCACGTTCTCTCTCTTCACTGCCTTCGTCCCCGCTCTATTTCACTTCAGCCTTTCACTCTTGCTTCCTTCCAATGAGGACGGAGCTGCAGGAGAAAGGGCGCTATAGAGGATCGCTGTGGAGAGCTGCTGCTGTGCTTTGACATCTGAGCTCTGTGGAAAACGATCTCAATACAATTCTGAAAAACGCGACTCTCCGAACTCCAGCCGAACATGTCTCCACAGCCGAAGCGCTGTGTCTCTTTTCAGCTGGCGATAAACCTTTCTTCGATCCTTTGCGGACTTGTAAAACTGTTCCTGATCAGAATAAAAAACGCTCACGCTAATACACAAGCACCCGTGTCTCGCCAAAGCTGACAAATAAACAGACGGACAAGCCGCACTGCACGTGTGAACAGGGGAATGAGCGAGCGAGCGGGGATAGGGCGCCTCCTGCGCTTAAAAGCTAACAGCACCTGGTATTCCCAGGCGGTCTCCCATCCAAGTACTAACCAGGCCCATCCCTGTTTAGCTTCCGAGATCAGACGAGATCAGGCGTGCTCAAGGGGGTGTGGCCATAAGCGAGAGCAAGGCTCGCTGGCACCCTTCTTATTGAGAGGACAGCTCCGTCACCTCTTTTATGACGCTGCTCTTTTTCCCTTGCGTTTTTCTCTTCTTCCCACGTTCTCTCTCTTCACTGCCTTCGTCCCCGCTCTATTTCACTTCAGCCTTTCACTCTTGCTTCCTTCCAATGAGGACGGAGCTGCGGGAGAAAGGGCGCTATAGAGGATCGCTGTGGAGAGCTGCTGCTGTGCTTTGACATCTGAGCTCTGTGGAAAACGATCTCAATACAATTCTGAAAAACGCGACTCTCCGAACGCCAGCCGAACAAGTCTCCACAGCCGAAGCGCTGTGTCTCTTTTCAGCTGGCGATAAACCTTTCCTCGATCCTTTGCGGACTTGTAAAACTGTTCCTGATCAGAATAAAAAACGCTCACGCTAATACACAAGCACCCGTGTCTCGCCAAAGCTGACAAATAAACAGACGGACAAGCCGCACTGCACGTGTGAACAGGGGAATGAGCGAGCGAGCGGGGATAGGGCGCCTCCTGCGCTTAAAAGCTTACAGCACCTGGTATTCCCAGGCGGTATCCCATCCAAGTACTAACCAGGCCCATCCCTGTTTAGCTTCCGAGATCAGACGAGATCAGGCGTGCTCAAGGGGGTGTGGCCATAAGCGAGAGCAAGGCTCGCTGGCACCCTTCTTATTGAGAGGACAGCTCCGTCACCTCTTTTACGACGCTGCTTTTTTCCCTTGCGTTTTTCTCTTCTTCCCACGTTCTCTCTCTTCACTGCCTTCGTCCCCGCTCTGTTTCACTTCAGCCTTTCACTCTTGCTTCCTTCCAATGAGGACGGAGCTGCGGGAGAAAGGGCGCTATAGAGGATCGCTGTGGAGAGCTGCTGCTGTGCTTTGACATCTGAGCTCTGTGGAAAACGATCTCAATACAATTCTTAAAAACGCGACTCTCCGAACGCCAGCCGAACAAGTCTCCACAGCCGAAGCGCTGTGTCTCTTTTCAGCTGGCGATAAACCTTTCCTCGATCCTTTGCGGACTTGTAAAACTGTTCCTGATCAGAATAAAAAACGCTCACGCTAATACACAAGCACCCGCGTCTCGCCAAAGCTGACAAATAAACAGACGGACAAGCCGCACTGCACGTGTGAACAGGGGAATGAGCGAGCGAGCGGGGATAGGGCGCCTCCTGCGCTTAAAAGCTTACAGCACCTGGTAT
>NC_142615.1:50558477-50580977 GCF_059453375.1 Lepisosteus platostomus | reverse complement strand
CCCTGTTTAGCTTCCGAAATCAGATGAGATCAGGCGTGCTCAAGGGGGTGTGGCCGTAAGCGAGAGCAAGGCTCGCTGGCACCCTTCTTATTGAGAGGACAGCTCCGTCACCTCTTTTACGACGCTGCTTTTTTTCCCTTGCGTTTTTCTCTTCTTCCCACGTTCTCTCCCTTCACTGCCTTCGTCCCCGCTCTATTTCACTTCAGCCTTTCACTCTTGCTTCCTTCCAATGAGGACGGAGCTGCGGGAGAAAGGGCGCTATAGAGGATCGCTGTGGAGAGCTGCTGCTGTGCTTTGACATCTGAGCTCTGTGGAAAACGATCTCAATACAATTCTGAAAAACGCGACTCTCCGAACGCCAGCCGAACAAGTCTCCACAGCCGAAGCGCTGTGTCTCTTTTCAGCTGGCGATAAACCTTTCCTCGATCCTTTGCGGACTTGTAAAACTGTTCCTGATCAGAATAAAAAACGCTCACGCTAATACACAAGCACCCGTGTCTCGCCAAAGCTGACAAATAAACAGACGGACAAGCCGCACTGCACGTGTGAACAGGGGAATGAGCGAGCGAGCGGGGATAGGGCGCCTCCTGCGCTTAAAAGCTTACAGCACCTGGTATTCCCAGGCGGTCTCCCATCCAAGTACTAACCAGGCCCATCCCTGTTTAGCTTCCGAGATCAGACGAGATCAGGCGTGCTCAAGGGGGTGTGGCCATAAGCAAGAGCAAGGTTCGCTGGCACCCTTCTTATTGAGAGGACAGCTCCGTCACCTCTTTTACGACGCTGCTTTTTTTCCCTTGCGTTTTTCTCTTCTTCCCACGTTCTCTCTCTTCACTGCCTTCGTCCCCGCTCTATTTCACTTCAGCCTTTCACTCTTGCTTCCTTCCAATGAGGACGGAGCTGCGGGAGAAAGGGCGCTATAGAGGATCGCTGTGGAGAGCTGCTGCTGTGCTTTGACATCTGAGCTCTGTGGAAAACGATCTCAATACAATTCTGAAAAACGCGACTCTCCGAACGCCAGCCGAACAAGTCTCCACAGCCGAAGCGCTGTGTCTCTTTTCAGCTGGCGATAAACCTTTCCTCGATCCTTTGCGGACTTGTAAAACTGTTCCTGATCAGAATAAAAAACGCTCACGCTAATACACAAGCACCCGTGTCTCGCCAAAGCTGACAAATAAACAGACGGACAAGCCGCACTGCACGTGTGAACAGGGGAATGAGCGAGCGAGCGGGGATAGGGCGCCTCCTGCGCTTAAAAGCTTACAGCACCTGGTATTCCCAGGCGGTCTCCCATCCAAGTACTAACCAGGCCCATCCCTGTTTAGCTTCCGAAATCAGATGAGATCAGGCGTGCTCAAGGGGGTGTGGCCGTAAGCAAGAGCAAGGCTCGCTGGCACCCTTCTTATTGAGAGGACAGCTCCGTCACCTCTTTTACGACGCTGCTTTTTTTCCCTTGCGTTTTTCTCTTCTTCCCAAGTTCTCTCTCTTCACTGCCTTCGTCCCCGCTCTATTTCACTTCAGCCTTTCACTCTTGCTTCCTTCCAATGAGGACGGAGCTGCGGGAGAAAGGGCGCTATAGAGGATCGCTGTGGAGAGCTGCTGCTGTGCTTTGACATCTGAGCTCTGTGGAAAACGATCTCAATACAATTCTGAAAAACGCGACTCTCCGAACGCCAGCCGAACAAGTCTCCACAGCCGAAGCGCTGTGTCTCTTTTCAGCTGGCGATAAACCTTTCCTCGATCCTTTGCGGACTTGTAAAACTGTTCCTGATCAGAATAAAAAACGCTCATGCTAATACACAAGCACCCGTGTCTCGCCAAAGCTGACAAATAAACAGACGGACAAGCCGCACTGCACGTGTGAACAGGGGAATGAGCGAGCGAGCGGGGATAGGGCGCCTCCTGCGCTTAAAAGCTTACAGCACCTGGTATTCCCAGGCGGTCTCCCATCCAAGTACTAACCAGGCCCATCCATGTTTAGCTTCCGAGATCAGACGAGATCAGGCGTGCTCAAGGGGGAGTGGCCGTAAGCAAGAGCAAAGCTCGCTGGCACCCTTCTTATTGAGAGGACAGCTCCGTCACCTCTTTAACGACGCTGCTTTTTTTCCCTTGCGTTTTTCTCTTCTTCCCACGTTCTCTCTCTTCACTGCCTTCGTCCCCGCTCTATTTCACTTCAGCCTTTCACTCTTGCTTCCTTCCAATGAGGACTGAGCTGCGGGAGAAAGGGCGCTATAGAGGATCGCTGTGGAGAGCTGCTGCTGTGCTTTGACATCTGAGCTCTGTGGAAAACGATCTCAATACAATTCTGAAAAACGCGACTCTCCGAACGCCAGCCGAACAAGTCTCCACAGCCGAAGCGCTGTGTCTCTTTTCAGCTGGCGATAAACCTTTCCTCGATCCTTTGCGGACTTGTTAAACTGTTCCTGATCAGAATAAAAAACGCTCACGCTAATACACAAGCACCCGTGTCTCGCCAAAGCTGACAAATAAACAGACGGACAAGCCGCACTGCACGTATGAACAGGGGAATGAGCGAGCGAGCGGGGATAGGGCGCCTCCTGCGCTTAAAAGCTTACAGCACCTGGTATTCCCAAGCGGTCCCCCATCCAAGTACTAACCAAGCCCATCCCTGTTTAGCTTCCGAGATCAGGCGTGCTCAAGGGGGTGTGGCCGTAAGCGAGAGCAAGGCTCGCTGGCACCCTTCTTATTGAGAGGACAGCTCCGTCACCTCTTTTACGACGCTCCTTTTTTTCCCTTGCGTTTTTCTCTTCTTCCCACGTTCTCTCTCTTCACTGCCTTCGTCCCCGCTCTATTTCACTTCAGCCTTTCACTCTTGCTTCCTTCCAATGAGGACGGAGCTGCGGGAGAAAGGGCGCTATAGAGGATCACTGTGGAGAGCTGCTGCTGTGCTTTGACATCTGAGCTCTGTGGAAAACGATCTCAATACAATTCTGAAAAACGCGACTCTCCGAACACCAGCCGAACAAGTCTCCACAGCCGAAGCGCTGTGTCTCTTTTCAGCTGGCGATAAACCTTTCCTCGATCCTTTGCGGACTTGTAAAACTGTTCCTGATCAGAATAAAAAACGCTCACGCTAATACACAAGCACCCGTGTCTCGCCAAAGCTGACAAATAAACAGACGGACAAGCCGCACTGCACGTGTGAACAGGGGAATGAGCCAGCGAGCGGGGATAGGGCGCCTCCTGCGCTTAAAAGCTTACAGCACCTGGTATTCCCAGGCGGTCTCCCATCCAAGTACTAACCAGGCCCATCCCTGTTTAGCTTCCGAGATCAAACGAGATCAGGCGTGCTCAAGGGGGTGTGGCCGTAAGCGCGAGGAAGGCTCGCTGGCACCCTTCTTATTGAGAGGACAGCTCCGTCACCTCTTTTACGACGCTGCTTTTTTTCCCTTGCGTTTTTCTCTTCTTCCCACGTTCTCTCTCTTCACTGCCTTCGTCCCCGCTCTATTTCACTTCAGCCTTTCACTCTTGCTTCCTTCCAATGAGGACGGAGCTGCGGGAGAAAGGGCGCTATAGAGGATCGCTGTGGAGAGCTGCTGCTGTGCTTTGACATCTGAGCTCTGTGGAAAACGATCTCAATACAATTCTGAAAAACGCGACTCTCCGAACGCCAGCCGAACAAGTCTCCACAGCCGAAGCGCTGTGTCTCTTTTCAGCTGGCGATAAACCTTTCCTCGATCCTTTGCGGACTTGTTAAACTGTTCCTGATCAGAATAAAAAACGCTCACGCTAATACACAAGCACCCGTGTCTCGCCAAAGCTGACAAATAAACAGACGGACAAGCCGCACTGCACGTGTGAACAGGGGAATGAGCGAGCGAGCGGGGATAGGGCGCCTCCTGCGCTTAAAAGCTTACAGCACCTGGTATTCCCAGGCGGTCTCCCATCCAAGTACTAACCAGGCCCATCCCTGTTTAGCTTCCGAGATCAGACAAGATCAGGCGTGCTCAAGGGAGTGTGGCCGTAAGCGAGAGCAAGGTTCGCTGGCACCCTTCTTATTGAGAGGACAGCTCCGTCACCTCTTTTTCGACGCTGCTTTTTTTCCCTTGCGTTTTTCTCTTCTTCCCACGTTCTCTCTCTTCACTGCCTTCGTCCCTGCTCTATTTCACTTCAGCCTTTCACTCTTGCTTCCTTCCAATGAGGACTGAGCTGCGGGAAAAAGGGCGCTATAGAGGATCGCTGTGGAGAGCTGCTGCTGTGCTTTGACATCTGAGCTCTGTGGAAAACGATCTCAATACAATTCTGAAAAACGCTACTCTCCGAACGCCAGCCGAACAAGTCTCCACAGCCGAAGCGCTGTGTCTCTTTTCAGCTGGCGATAAACCTTTCCTCGATCCTTTGCGGACTTGTAAAACTGTTCCTGATCAGAATAAAAAACGCTCACGCTAATACACAAGCACCCGTGTCTCGCCAAAGCTGACAAATAAACAGACGGACAAGCCGCACTGCACGTGTGAACAGGGGAATGAGCGAGCGAGCGGGGATAGGGCGCCTCCTGCGCTTAAAAGCTTACAGCACCTGGTATTCCCAGGCGGTCTCCCATCCAAGTACTAACCAGGCCCATCCCTGTTTAGCTTCCAAGATCAGATGAGCTCAGGCGTGGTCAAGGGGGTGTGGCCGTAAGCGAGAGCAAGGCTCGCTGGCACCCTTCTTATTGAGAGGACAGCTCCGTCACCTCTTTTACGACGCTGCTTTTTTTCTCTTGCGTTTTTCTCTTCTTCCCACGTTCTCTCTCTTCACTGCCTTCGTCCCCGCTCTATTTCACTTCAGCCTTTCACTTTTGCTTCCTTCCAATGAGGACGGAGCTGCGGGAGAAAGGGCGCTATAGAGGATCGCTGTGGAGAGCTGCTGCTGTGCTTTGACATCTGAGCTCTGTGGAAAACGATCTCAATACAATTCTGAAAAACGCGACTCTCCGAACGCCAGCCGAACAAGTCTCCACAGCCGAAGCGCTGTGTCTCTTTTCAGCTGGCGATAAACCTTTCCTCGATCCTTTGCGGACTTTTAAAACTGTTCCTGATCAGAATAAAAAACGCTCACGCTAATACACAAGCACCCGTGTCTCGCCAAAGCTGACAAATAAACAGACGGACAAGCTGCACTGCACGTGTGAACAGGGGAATGAGCGAGCGAGCAGGGATAGGGCGCCTCCTGCGCTTAAAAGCTTACAGCACCTGGTATTCCCAGGCGGTCTCCCATCCAAGTACTAACCAGGCCCATCCCTGTTTAGCTTCCGAGATCAGACGAGATCAGGCGTGCTCAAGGGGGTGTGGCCGTAAGCTAGACCAAAGATCGCTGGCACCCTTCTTATTGAGAGGACAGCTCCGTCACCTCTTTTACGACGCTGCTTTTTTTCCCTGGAGTTTTTCTCTTCTTCCCACGTTCTCTCTCTTCACTGCCTTCGTCCCCGCTCTATTTCACTTCAGCCTTTCACTTTTGCTTCCTTCCAATGAGGACGGAGCTGCGGGAGAAAGGGCGCTATAGAGGATCGCTGTGGAGAGCTGCTGCTGTGCTTTGACATCTGAGCTCTGTGGAAAACGATCTCAATACAATTCTAAAAAACGCGACTCTCCGAACGCCAGCCGAACAAGTCTCCACAGCCGAAGCGCTGTGTCTCTTTTCAGCTGGCGATAAACCTTTCCTCGATCCTTTGCGGACTTGTAAAACTGTTCCTGATCAGAATAAAAAACGCTCACGCTAATACACAAGCACCCGTGTCTCACCAAAGCTGACAAATAAACAGACGGACAAGCCGCACTGCACGTGTGAACAGGGGAATGAGCGAGCGAGCGGGGATAGAGCGCCTCCTGCGCTTAAAAGCTCACAGCACCTGGTATTCCCAGGCGGTCTCCCATCCAAGTACTAACCAAGCCCATCCCTGTTTAGCTTCCGAGATCAGACGAGATCAGGCGTGCTCAAGAGGGTGTGGCCATAAGGGAGAGCAAGGCTCGCTGGCACCCTTCTTATTGAGAGGACAGCTCCGTCACCTCTTTTACGACGCTGCTTTTTTTCCCTTGCGTTTTTCTCTTCTTCCCACGTTCTCTCTCTTCACTGCCTTCGTCCCCGCTCTATTTCACTTCAGCCTTTCACTCTTGCTTCCTTCCAATGAGGACGGAGCTGCGGGAGGAAGGGAGCTATAGAGGATCGCTGTGGAGAGCTGCTGCTGTGCTTTGACATCTGAGCTCTGTGGAAAACGATCTCAATACAATTCTGAAAAACGCGACTCTCCGAACGCCAGCCGAACAAGTCTCCACAGCCGAAGCGCTGTGTCTCTTTTCAGCTGGCGATAAACCTTTCCTCGATCCTTTGCGGACTTGTAAAACTGTTCCTGATCAGAATAAAAAACGCTCACGCTAATACACAAGCACCCGTGTCTCGCCAAAGCTGACAAATAAACAGACGGACAAGCCGCACTGCACGTGTGAACAGGGGAATGAGCGAGCGAGCGGGGATAGGGCGCCTCCTGCGCTTAAAAGCTTACAGCACCTGGTATCCCCAGGCGGTCTCCCATCCGAGTACTAACCAGGCCCATCCCTGATTAGCTTCCGAGATCAGACGAGATCAGGCGTGCTCAAGGGGGTGTGGCCATAAGCGCGAGCAAGGCTCGCTGGCACCCTTCTTATTGAGAGGACAGCTCCGTCACCTCTTTTACGACGCTGCTTTTTTTCCCTTGCGTTTTTCTCTTCTTCCCACGTTCTCTCTCTTCACTGCCTTCGTCCCCGCTCTATTTCACTTCAGCCTTTCACTCTTGCTTCCTTCCAATGAGGACGGAGCTGCGGGAGAAAGGGCGCTATAGAGGATCGCTGTGGAGAGCTGCTGCTGTGCTTTGACATCTGAGCTCTGTGGGAAACGATCTCAATACAATTCTGAAAAACGCGACTCTCCGAACGCCAGCCGAACAAGTCTCCACAGCCGAAGCGCTGTGTCTCTTTTCAGCTGGCGATAAACCTTTCTTCGATCTTTTGCGGACTTGTAAAACTGTTCCTGATCAGAATAAAAAACGCTCACGCTAATACACAAGCACCCGCGTCTCGCCAAAGCTGACAAATAAACAGACGGACAAGCCGCACTGCACGTGTGAACAGGGGAATGAGCGAGCGAGCGGGGATAGGGCGCCTCCTGCGCTTAAAAGCTTACAGGACCTGGTATTCCCAGGCGGTCTCCCATCCAAGTACTAACCAGGTCCATCCCTGTTTAGCTTCCGAGATCAGACGAGATCAGGTGTGCTCAAGGGGGTGTGGCCATAAGCGAGGGCAAGGCTCGCTGGCACCCTTCTTATTGAGAGGACAGCTCCGTCACCTCTTTTATGACGCTGCTCTTTTTCCCTTGCGTTTTTCTCTTCTTCCCACGTTCTCTCTCTTCACTGCCTTCGTCCCCGCTCTATTTCACTTCAGCCTTTCACTCTTGCTTCCTTCCAATGAGGACGGAGCTGCGGGAGAAAGGGCGCTATAGAGGATCGCTGTGGAGAGCTGCTGCTGTGCTTTGACATCTGAGCTCTGTGGAAAACGATCTCAATACAATTCTGAAAAACGCGACTCTCCGAACGCCAGCCGAACATGTCTCCACAGCCAAAGCGCTGTGTCTCTTTTCAGCTGGCGATAAACCTTTCCTCGATCCTTTGCGGACTTGTAAAACTGTTCCTGATCAGAATAAAAAACGCTCACGCTAATACACAAGCACCCGTGTCTCGCCAAAGCTGACAAATAAACAGACGGACAAGCCGCACTGCACGTGTGAACAGGGGAATGATCGAGCGAGCGGGGATAGGGCGCCTCCTGCGCTTAAAAGCTTACAGCACCTGGTATTCCCAGGCGGTCTCCCATCCAAGTACTAACCAGGCCCATCCCTGTTTAGCTTCCGACATCAGATGAGATCAGGCGTGCTCAAGGGGGTGTGGCCGTAAGCTAGAGCAAGGCTCGCTGGCACCCTTCTTATTGAGAGGACAGCTCCGTCACCTCTTTTACGACGCTGCTTTTTTTCCCTTGCGTTTTTCTCTTCTTCCCACGTTCTCTCTCTTCACTGCCTTCGTCCCCGCTCTATTTCACTTCAGCCTTTCACTCTTGCTTCCTTCCAATGAGGACGGAGCTGCGGGAGAAAGGGCGCTATAGAGGATCGCTGTGGAGAGCTGCTGCTGTGCTTTGACATCTGAGCTCTGTGGAAAACGATCTCAATACAATTCTGAGAAACGCGACTCTCCGAACGCCAGCCGAACAAGTCTCCACAGCCGAAGCGCTGTGTCTCTTTTCAGCTGGCGATAAACCTTTCCTCGATCCTTTGCGGACTTGTAAAACTGTTCCTGATCAGAATAAAAAACGCTCACGCTAATACACAAGCACCCGTGTCTCGCCAAAGCTGACAAATAAACAGACGGACAAGCCGCACTGCACGTGTGAACAGGGGAATGAGCGAGCGAGCGGGGATAGGGCGCCTCCTGCGCTTAAAAGCTTACAGCACCTGGTATTCCCAGGCGGTCTCCCATCCAAGTACTAACCAGGCCCATCCCTGTTTAGCTTCCGAGATCAGACGAGATCAGGCGTGCTCAAGGGGGTGTGGCCATAAGCGAGAGCAAGGCTCGCTGGCACCCTTCTTATTGAGAGGACAGCTCCGTCACCTCTTTTACGACGCTGCTTTTTTTCCCTTACGTTTTTCTCTTCTTCCCACGTTCTCTCTCTTCACTGCGTTCGTTCCCGCTTCATTTCACTTCAGCCTTTCACTCTTGCTTCCTTCCAATGAGGACGGAGCTGCGGGAGAAAGGGCGCTATAGAGGATCGCTGTGGAGAGCTGCTGCTGTGCTTTGACATCTGAGCTCTGTGGAAAACGATCTCAATACAATTCTGAAAAACGCGACTCTCCGAACGCCAGCCGAACAAGTCTCCACAGCCGAAGCGCTGTGTCTCTTTTCAGCTGGCGATAAACCTTTCCTCGATCCTTTGCGGACTTGTAAAACTGTTCCTGATCAGAATAAAAAACGCTCACGCTAATACACAAGCACCCGTGTCTCGCCAAAGCTGACAAATAAACAGACGGACAAGCCGCACTGCACGTGTGAACAGGGGAATGAGCGAGCGAGCGGGGATAGGGCGCCTCCTGCGCTTAAAAGCTTACAGCACCTGGTATTCCCAGGCGGTCTCCCATCCAAGTACTAACCAGGCCCATCCCTGTTTAGCTTCCAAGATCAGAGAGATCAGGTGTGCTCAAGGGGGTGTGGCCGTAAGCGAGACCAAAGCTCGCTGGCACCCTTCTTATTGAGAGGACAGCTCCGTCACCTCTTTTACGACGCTGCTTTTTTTCCCTTGCGTTTTTCTCTTCTTCCCACGTTCTCTCTCTTCACTGCCTTCGTCCCCGCTCTATTTCACTTCAGCCTTTCACTCTTGCTTCCTTCCAATGAGGACGGATCTGCGGGAGAAAGGGCGCTATAGAGGATCGCTGTGGAGAGCTGCTGCTGTGCTTTGACATCTGAGCTCTGTGGAAAACGATCTCAATACAATTCTGAAAAACGCGACTCTCCGAACGCCAGCCGAACAAGTCTCCACAGCCGAAGCGCTGTGTCTCTTTTCAGCTGGCGATAAACCTTTCCTCGATCCTTTGCGGACTTGTAAAACTGTTCCTGATCAGAATAAAAAACGCTCACGCTAATACACAAGCACCCGTGTCTCGCCAAAGCTGACAAATAAACAGACGGACAAGCCGCACTGCACGTGTGAACAGGGGAATGAGCGAGCGAGCGGGGATAGGGCGCCACCTGCGCTTAAAAGCTTACAGCACCTGGTATTCCCAGGCGGTCTCCCATCCAAGTACTAACCAGGCCCATCCCTGTTTAGCTTCCGAGATCAGACGAGATCAGGCGTGCTCAAGGTGGTGTGGCCGTAAGCGAGAGCAAGGCTCGCTGGCACCCTTCTTATTGAGAGGACAGCTCCGTCACCTCTTTTACGACGCTGCTTTTTTTCCCTTGCGTTTTTCTCTTCTTCCCACGTTCTCTCTCTTCACTGCCTTCGTCCCCGCTCTATTTCACTTCAGCCTTTCACTCTTGCTTCCTTCCAAAGAGGACGGAGCTGCGGGAGAAAGGGCGCTATAGAGGATCGCTGTGGAGAGCTGCTGCTGTGCTTTGACATCTGAGCTCTGTGGAAAACGATCTCAATACAATTCTGAAAAACGCGACTCTCCGAACGCCAGCCGAACAAGTCTCCACAGCCGAAGCGCTGTGTCTCTTTTCAGCTGGCGATAAACCTTTCCTCGATCCTTTGCGGACTTGTAAAACTGTTCCTGATCAGAATAAAAAACGCTCACGCTAATACACAAGCACCCGTGTCTCACCAAAGCTGACAAATAAACAGACGGACAAGCCGCACTGCACGTGTGAACAGGGGAATGAGCGAGCGAGCGGGGATAGGGCGCCTCCTGCGCTTAAAAGCTTACAGCACCTGGTATTCCCAGGCGGTCTCCCATCCAAGTACTAACCAGGCCCATCCCTGTTTAGCTTCCGAGATCAGACGAGATCAGGCGTGCTCAAGGGGGTGTGGCCGTAAGCGAGAGCAAGGCTCGCTGGCACCCTTCTTATTGAGAGGACAGCTCCGTCACCTCTTTTACGACGCTGCTTTTTTTCCCTTGCGTTTTTCTCTTCTTCCCACGTTCTCTCTCTTCACTGCCTTCGTCCCCGCTCTATTTCACTTCAGCCTTTCACTCTTGCTTCCTTCCAATGAGGACGGAGCTGCGGGAGAAAGGGCGCTATAGAGGATCGCTGTGGAGAGCTGCTGCTGTGCTTTGACATCTGAGCTCTGTGGAAAACGATCTCAATACAATTCTGAAAAACGCGACTCTCCGAACGCCAGCTGAACAAGTCTCCACAGCCGAAGCGCTGTGTCTCTTTTCAGCTGGCGATAAACCTTTCTTCGATCCTTTGCGGACTTGTAAAACTGTTCCTGATCAGAATAAAAAACGCTCACGCTAATACACAAGCACCCGTGTCTCGCCAAAGCTGACAAATAAACAGACGGACAAGCCACACTGCACGTGTGAACAGGGGAATGAGCGAGCGAGCGGGGATAGGGCGCCTCCTGCGCTTAAAAGCTTACAGCACCTGGTATTCCCAGGCGGTCTCCCATCCAAGTACTAACCAGGCCCATCCCTGTTTAGCTTCCGAGATCAGACGAGATCAGGCGTGCTCAAGGGGGTGTGGCCGTAAGCAAGAGCAAGGCTCGCTGGCACCCTTCTTATTGAGAGGACAGCTCCGTCACCTCTTTTACGACGCTGCTTTTTTTCCCTTGCGTTTTTCTCTTCTTCCCACGTTCTCTCTCTTCACTGCCTTCGTCCCCGCTCTATTTCACTTCAGCCTTTCACTCTTGCTTCCTTCCAATGAGGACGGAGCTGCGGGAGAAATGGCGCTATAGAGGATCGCTGTGGAGAGCTGCTGCTGTGCTTTGACATCTGAGCTCTGTGGAAAACGATCTCAATACAATTCTGAAAAACGCGACTCTCCGAACGCCAGCCGAACAAGTCTCCACAGCCTAAGCGCTGTGTCTCTTTTCAGCTGGCGATAAACCTTTCCTCGATCCTTTGCGGACTTGTAAAACTGTTCCTGATCAGAATAAAAAACGCTCACGCTAATACACAAGCACCCGTGTCTCACCAAAGCTGACAAATAGACGGACAAGCCGCACTGCACGTGTGAACAGGGGAATGAGCGAGCGAGTGGGGATAGGGCGCCTCCTGCGCTTAAAAGCTTACAGCACCTGGTATTCCCAGGCGGTCTCTCATCCAAGTACTAACCAAGCCCATTCCTGTTTAGCTTCCGAGATCAGACGAGATCAGGCGTGCTCAAGGGGGTGTGGCCATAAGCGAGAGCAAGGCTCGCTGGCACCCTTCTTATTGAGAGGACAGCTCCGTCACCTCTTTTACGACGCTGCTTTTTTCCCTTGCGTTTTTCTCTTCTTCCCACGTTCTCTCTCTTCACTGCCTTCGTCCCCGCTCTGTTTCACTTCAGCCTTTCACTCTTGCTTCCTTCCAATGAGGACGGAGCTGCGGGAGAAAGGGCGCTATAGAGGATCGCTGTGGAGAGCTGCTGCTGTGCTTTGACATCTGAGCTCTGTGGAAAACGATCTCAATACAATTCTGAAAAACGCGACTCTCCGAACGCCAGCCGAACAAGTCTCCACAGCCGAAGCGCTGTGTCTCTTTTCAGCTGGCGATAAACCTTTCCTCGATCCTTTGTAGACTTGTAAAACTGTTCCTGATCAGAATAAAAAACGCTCACGCTAATACACAAGCACCCGTGTCTCGCCAAAGCTGACAAATAAACAGACGGACAAGCCGCACTGCACGTGTGAACAGGGGAATGAGCGAGCGAGCGGGGATAGGGCGCCTCCTGCGCTTAAAAGCTTACAGCAACTGGTATTCCCAGGCGGTCTCCCATCCAAGTACTAACCAGGCCCATCCCTGTTTAGCTTCCGAGATCAGACGAGATCAGGCGTGCTCAAGGGGGTGTGGCCGTAAGCGAGAGCAAGGCTCGCTGGCACCCTTCTTATTGAGAGGACAGCTCCGCCACCTCTTTTACGACGCTGCTTTTTTTCCCTTGCGTTTTTCTCTTCTTCCCACGTTCTCTCTCTTCACTGCCTTCGTCCCCGCTCTATTTCACTTCAGCCTTTCACTCTTGCTTCCTTCCAATGAGGACGGAGCTGCGGGAGAAAGGGCGCTATAGAGGATCGCTGTGGAGAGCTGCTGCTATGCTTTGACATCTGAGCTCTGTGGAAAACGATCTCAATACAATTCTGAAAAACGCGACTCTCCGAACGCCAGCCGAACAAGTCTCCACAGCCGAAGCGCTGTGTCTCTTTTCAGCTGGCGATAAACCTTTCCTCGATCCATTGCGGACTTGTAAAACTGTTCCTGATCAGAATAAAAAACGCTCACGCTAATACACAAGCACCCGTGTCTCGCCAAAGCTGACAAATAAACAGACGGACAAGCAGCACTGCACGTGTGAACAGGGGAATGAGAGCGAGCGAGCGGGGATAGGGCGCCTCCTGCGCTTAAAAGCTTACAGCACCTGGTATTCCCAGGCGGTCTCCCATCCAAGTACTAACCAGGCCCATCCCTGTTTAGCTTCCGAGATCAGACGAGATCAGGCGTGCTCAAGGGGGTGTGGCCGCAAGTAAGAGCAAGACTCGCTGGCACCCTTCTTATTGAGAGGACAGCTCCGTCACCTCTTTTACGACGCTGCTCTTTTTCCCTTGCGTTTTTCTCTTCTTCCCACGTTCTCTCTCTTCACTGCCTTCGTCCCCGCTCTATTTCACTTCAGCCTTTCACTCTTGCTTCCTTCCAATGAGGACGGAGCTGCGGGAGAAAGGGCGCTATAGAGGATCGCTGTGGAGAGCTGCTGCTGTGCTTTGACATCTGAGCTCTGAGGAAACCGATCTCAATACAATTCTGAAAAACGCGACTCTCCGAACGCCAGCCGAACAAGTCTCCCCAGCCGAAGCGCTGTGTCTTTTTTCAGCTGGCGATAAACCTTTCCTCGATCATTTGCGGACTTGTTAAACTGTTCCTGATCAGAATAAAAAACGCTCACGCTAATACACAAGCACCCGTGTCTCGCCAAAGCTGACAAATAAACAGACGGACAAGCCGCACTGCACGTGTGAACAGGGGAATGAGCCAGCGAGCGGGGATAGGGCACCTCCTGCGTTTAAGAGCTTACAGCACCTGGTACTCCCAGGCGGTCTCCCATCCAAGTACTAACCAGGCCCATCCCTGTTTAGCTTCCAAGATCAGACGAGATCAGGCGTGCTCAAGGGGGTGTGGCCGTAAGCGAGAGCAAGGCTCGCTGGCACCCTTCTTATTGAGAGGACAGCTCCGTCACCTCTTTTACGACGCTGCTCTTTTTCCCTTGCGTTTTTCTCTTCTTCCCACGTTCTCTCTCTTCACTGCCATCGTCCCCGCTCTATTTCACTTCAGCCTTTCACTCTTGCTTCCTTCCAATGAGGACGGAGCTGCGGGAGAAAGGGCGCTATAGAGGATCGCTGTGGAGAGCTGCTGCTGTGCTTTGACATCTGAGCTCTGTGGAAAACGATCTCAATACAATTCTGAAAAACGCGACTCTCCGAACGCCAGCCGAACAAGTCTCCACAGCCGAAGCGCTGTGTCTCTTTTCAGCTGGCGATAAACCTTTCCTCGATCCTTTGCGGACTTGTTAAACTGTTCCTGATCAGAATAAAAAACGCTCACGCTAATACACAAGCACCCGTGTCTCGCCAAAGCTGACAAATAAACAGACGGACAAGCCGCACTGCACGTGTGAACAGGGGAATGAGCGAGCGAGCGGGGATAGGGCGCCTCCTGTGCTTAAAAGCCTACAGCACCTGGTATTCCCAGGCGGTCTCCCATCCAAGTACTAACCAGGCCCATCCCTGTTTAGCTTCCGAGATCAGACGAGATCAGGCGTGCTCAAGGGGGTGTTTCCGTAAGCGAGAGCAAGGCTCGCTGGCACCCTTCTTATTGAGAGGACAGCTCCGTCACCTCTTTTACGACGCTGCTTTTTTTCCCTTGCGTTTTTCTCTTCTTCCCACGTTCTCTCTCTTCACTGCCTTCGTCCCCGCTCTATTTCACTTCAGCCTTTCACTCTTGCTTCCTTCCAATGAGGACGGAGCTGCGGGAGAAAGGGCGCTATAGAGGATCGCTGTGGAGAGCTGCTGCTGTGCTTTGACATCTGAGCTCTGTGGAAAACGATCTCAATACAATTCTGAAAAACGCGACTCTCCGAACGCCAGCCGAACAAGTCTCCACAGCCGAAGCGCTGTGTCTCTTTTCAGCTGGCGATAAACCTTTCCTCGATCCTTTGCGGACTTGTAAAACTGTTCCTGATCAGAATAAAAAACGCTCACGCTAATACACAAGCACCCGTGTCTCGCCAAAGCTGACAAATAAACAGACGGACAAGCCGCACTGCACGTGTGAACAGGGGAATGAGCGAGCGAGCGGGGATAGGGCGCCTCCTGCGCTTAAAAGCTTACAGCACCTGGTATTCCCAGGCGGTCTCCCATCCAAGTACTAACCAGGCCCATCCCTGTTTAGCTTCCGAGATCAGACGAGATCAGGCGTGCTCAAGGGGGTGTGGCCGTAAGCAAGACCAAGGCTCGCTGGCACCCTTCTTATTGAGAGGACAGCTCCGTCACCTCTTTTACGACGCTGCTTTTTTTCCCTTGCGTTTTTCTCTTCTTCCCACGTTCTCTCTCTTCACTGCCTTCATCCCCGCTCTATTTCACTTCAGCCTTTCACTCTTGCTTCCTTCCAATGAGGACGGAGCTGCGGGAGAAAGGGCGCTATAGAGGATCGCTGTGGAGAGCTGCTGCTGTGCTTTGACATCTGAGCTCTGTTGAAAACGATCTCAATACAATTCTGAAAAACTTGACTCTCCGAACGCAAGCCGAACAAGTCTCCACAGCCGAAGCGCTGTGTCTCTTTTCAGCTGGCGATAAACCTTTCCTCGATCCTTTGCGGACTTGTAAAACTGTTCCTGATCAGAATAAAAAACGCTCACGCTAATACACAAGCACCCGTGTCTCGCCAAAGCTGACAAATAAACAGACGGACAAGCCGCACTGCACGTGTGAACAGGGGAATGAGCGAGCGAGCGGGGATAGGGCGCCTCCTGCGCTTAAAAGCTTACAGCACCTGGTATTCCCAGGCGGTCTCCCATCCAAGTACTAACCAGGCCCATCCATGTTTAGCTTCCGAGATCAGACGAGATCAGGCGTGCTCAAGGGGGTGTGGCCGTAAGCAAGAGCAAAGCTCGCTGGCACCCTTCTTATTGAGAGGACAGCTCCGTCACCTCTTTAACGACGCTGCTTTTTTTCCCTTGCGTTTTTCTCTTCTTCCCACGTTCTCTCTCTTCACTGCCTTCGTCCCCGCTCTATTTCACTTCAGCCTTTCACTCTTGCTTCCTTCCAATGAGGACTGAGCTGCGGGAGAAAGGGCGCTATAGAGGATCGCTGTGGAGAGCTGCTGCTGTGCTTTGACATCTGAGCTCTGTGGAAAACGATCTCAATACAATTCTGAAAAACGCGACTCTCCGAACGCCAGCCGAACAAGTCTCCACAGCCGAAGCGCTGTGTCTCTTTTCAGCTGGCGATAAACCTTTCCTCGATCCTTTGCGGACTTGTAAAACTGTTCCTGATCAGAATAAAAAACGCTCACGCTAATACACAAGCACCCGTGTCTCGCCAAAGCTGACAAATAAACAGACGGACAAGCCGCACTGCACGTGTGAACAGGGGAATGAGCGAGCGAGCGGGGATAGGGCGCCTCCTGCGCTTAAAAGCTTACAGCACCTGGTACTCCCAGGCGGTCTCCCATCCAAGTACTAACCAGGCCCATCCCTGTTTAGCTTCCGAGATCAGACGAGATCAGGCGTGCTCAAGGGGGTGTGGCCGTAAGCGAGAGCAAGGCTCGCTGGCACCCTTCTTATTGAGAGGACAGCTCCGTCACCTCTTTTACGACACTGCTCTATTTCCCTTGCGTTTTTCTCTTCTTCCCACGTTCTCTCTCTTCACTGCCTTCGTCCCCGCTCTATTTCACTTCAGCCTTTCACTCTTGCTTCCTTCCAATGAGGACGGAGCTGCGGGAGAAAGGGCGCTATAGAGGATCGCTGTGGAGAGCTGCTGCTGTGCTTTGACATCTGAGCTCTGTGGAAAACGATCTCAATACAATTCTGAAAAACGCGACTCTCCGAACGCCAGCCGAACAAGTCTCCACAGCCGAAGCGCTGTGTCTCTTTTCAGCTGGCGATAAACCTTTCCTCGATCCTTTGCGGACTTGTTAAACTGTTCCTGATCAGAATAAAAAACGCTCACGCTAATACACAAGCACCCGTGTCTCGCCAAAGCTGACAAATAAACAGACGGACAAGCCGCACTGCACGTATGAACAGGGGAATGAGCGAGCGAGCGGGGATAGGGCGCCTCCTGCGCTTAAAAGCTTACAGCACCTGGTATTACCAGGCGGTCCCCCATCCAAGTACTAACCAAGCCCATCCTTGTTTAGCTTCCGAGATCAGGCGTGCTCAAGGGGGTGTGGCCATAAGCGAGAGCAAGGCTCGCTGGCACCCTTCTTATTGAGAGGACAGCTCCGTCACCTCTTTTACGACGCTGCTCTTTTTCCCTTGCGTTTTTCTCTTCTTCCCACGTTCTCTCTCTTCACTGCCTTCGTCCCCGCTCTATTTCACTTCAGCCTTTCACTCTTGCTTCCTTCCAATGAGGACGGAGCTGCGGGAGAAAGGGCGCTATAGAGGATCGCTGTGGAGAGCTGCTGCTGTGCTTTGACATCTGAGCTCTGTGGAAAACGATCTCAATACAATTCTGAAAAACGCAACTCTCCGAACGCCAGCCGAACAAGTCTCCACAGCCGAAGCGCTGTGTCTCTTTTCAGCTGGCGATAAACTTTTCCTCGATCCTTTGCGGACTTGTTAAACTGTTCATGATCAGAATAAAAAACGCTCACGCTAATACACAAGCACCCGTGTCTCGCCAAAGCTGACAAATAAACAGACGGACAAGCCGCACTGCACGTGTGAACAGGGGAATGAGCGAGCGAGCGGGGATAGGGCGCCTCCCGCGCTTAAAAGCTTACAGCACCTGGTATTCCCAGGCGGTCTCCCATCCAAGTACTAACCAGGCCCATCCCTGTTTAGCGTCCGAGATCAGACGAGATCAGGCGTGCTCAAGGGGGTGTGGCCGTAAGCGAGAGCAAGGCTCGCTGGCACCCTTCTTATTGAGAGGACAGCTCCGTCACCTCTTTTACGACGCTGCTCTTTTTCCCTTGCGTTTTTCTCTTCTTCCCACGTTCTCTCTCTTCACTGCCTTCGTCCCCGCTCTATTTCACTTCAGCCTTTCACTCTTGCTTCCTTCCAATGAGGACGGAGCTTCGGGAGAAAGGGCGCTATAGAGGATCGCTGTGGAGAGCTGCTGCTGTGCTTTGACATCTGAGCTCTGTGGAAAACGATCTCAATACAATTCTGAAAAACGCAACTCTCCGAACGCCAGCCGAACAAGTCTCCACAGCCGAAGCGCTGTGTCTCTTTTCAGCTGGCGATAAACTTTTCCTCGATCCTTTGCGGACTTGTTAAACTGTTCATGATCAGAATAAAAAACGCTCACGCTAATACACAAGCACCCGTGTCTCGCCAAAGCTGACAAATAAACAGACGGACAAGCCGCACTGCACGTGTGAACAGGGGAATGAGCGAGCGAGCGGGGATAGGGCGCCTCCTGCGCTTAAAAGCTTACAGCACCTGGTATTCCCAGGCGGTCTCCCATCCAAGTACTAACCAGGCCCATCCCTGTTTAGCTTCCGAGATCAAACGAGATCAGGCGTGCTCAAGGGGGTGTGGCCGTAAGCGCGAGCAAGGCTCGCTGGCACCCTTCTTATTGAGAGGACAGCTCCGTCACCTCTTTTACGACGCTGCTTTTTTTCCCTTGCGTTTTTCTCTTCTTCCCACGTTCTCTCTCTTCACTGCCTTCGTCCCCGCTCTATTTCACTTCAGCCTTTCACTCTTGCTTCCTTCCAATGAGGACGGAGCTGCGGGAGAAAGGGCGCTATAGAGGATCGCTGTGGAGAGCTGCTGCTGTGCTTTGACATCTGAGCTCTATGGAAAACGATCTCAATACAATTCTGAAAAACGCGACTCTCCGAACGCCAGCCGAACAAGTCTCCACAGCCGAAGCGCTGTGTCTCTTTTCAGCTGGCGATAAACCTTTCCTCGATCCTTTGCGGACTTGTAAAACTGTTCCTGATCAGAATAAAAAACGCTCACGCTAATACACAAGCACCCGTGTCTCGCCAAAGCTGACAAATAAACAGACGGACAAGCCGCACTGCACGTGTGAACAGGGGAATGAGCGAGCGAGCGGGGATAGGGCGCCTCCTGCGCTTAAAAGCTTACAGCACCTGGTATTCCCAGGCGGTCTCCCATCCAAGTACTAACCAGGCCCATCCCTGTTTAGCTTCCGAGATCAGACAAGATCAGGCGTGCTCAAGGGGGTGTGGCCGTAAGCTAGACCAAAGCTCGCTGGCACCCTTCTTATTGAGAGGACAGCTCCGTCACCTCTTTTACGACGCTGCTCTTTTTCCCTTGCGTTTTTCTCTTCTTCCCACGTTCTCTCTCTTCACTGCCTTCGTCCCCGCTCTATTTCACTTCAGCCTTTCACTCTTGCTTCCTTCCAATGAGGACGGAGCTGCGGGAGATAGGGCGCTATAGAGGATCGCTGTGGAGAGCTGCTGCTGTGCTTTGACATCTGAGCTCTGTGGAAAACGATCTCAATACAATTCTGAAAAACGCGACTCTCCGAACGCCAGCCGAACAAGTCTCCACAGCCGAAGCGCTGTGTCTCTTTTCAGCTGGCGATAAACCTTTCCGCGATACTTTGCGGACTTGTTAAACTGTTCCTGATCAGAATAAAAAACGCTCACGCTATTACACAAGCACCCGTGTCTCGCCAAAGCTGACAAATAAACAGACGGACAAGCTGCACTGCACGTGTGAACAGGGGAATGAGCCAGCGAGCGGGGATAGGGCGCCTCCTGCGCTTAAAAGCTTAAAGCACCTGGTATTCCCAGGCGGTCTCTTATCCAAGTACTAACCAGGCCCATCCCTGTTTAGCTTCAGAGATCAGACAAGATCAGGCGTGCTCAAGGGGGTGTGGCCGTAAGCGAGAGCAAGGCTCGCTGGCACCCTTCTTATTGAGAGGACAGCTCTGTCACCTCTTTTACGACGCTGCTTTTTTCCCTTGCGTTTTTCTCTTCTTTCCACGTTCTCTCTCTTCACTGCCTTCGTCCCCGCTCTATTTCACTTCAGCCTTTCACTCTTGCTTCCTTCCAATGAGGACGGAGCTGCGGGAGAAAGGGCGCTATAGAGGATCGCTGTGGAGAGCTGCTGCTGTGCTTTGACATCTGAGCTCTGTGGAAAACGATCTCAATACAATTCTGAAAAACGCGACTCTCCGAACGCCAGCCGAACAAGTCTCCACAGCCGAAGCGCTGTGTCTCTTTTCAGCTGGCGATAAACCTTTCCTCGATCCTTTGCGGACTTGTAAAACTGTTCCTGATCAGAATAAAAAACGCTCACGCTATTACACAAGCACCCGTGTCTCGCCAAAGCTGACAAATAAACAGACGGACAAGCCGCACTGCACGTGTGAACAGGGGAATGAGCCAGCGAGCGGGGATAGGGCGCCTCCTTAAAAGCTTACAGCACCTGGTATTCCCAGGCGGTCTCCCATCCAAGTACTAACCAGGCCCATCCCTGTTTAGCTTCCGAGATCAGACGAGATCAGGCGTGCTCAAGGGGGTGTGGCCGTAAGCGAGAGCAAGGCTCGCTGGCACCCTTCTTATTGAGAGGACAGCTCCGTCACCTCTTTTACGACGCTGCTCTTTTTCCCTTGCGTTTTTCTCTTCTTCCCACGTTCTCTCTCTTCACTGCCTTCGTCCCCGCTCTATTTCACTTCAGCCTTTCACTCTTGCTTCCTTCCAATGAGGACGGAGCTGCGGGAGATAGGGCGCTATAGAGGATCGCTGTGGAGAGCTGCTGCTGTGCTTTGACATCTGAGCTCTGTGGAAAACGATCTCAATACAATTCTGAAAAACGCGACTCTCCGAACGCCAGCCGAACAAGTCTCCACAGCCGAAGCGCTGTGTCTCTTTTCAGCTGGCGATAAACCTTTCCGCGATACTTTGCGGACTTGTTAAACTGTTCCTGATCAGAATAAAAAACGCTCACGCTATTACACAAGCACCCGTGTCTCGCCAAAGCTGACAAATAAACAGACGGACAAGCTGCACTGCACGTGTGAACAGGGGAATGAGCCAGCGAGCGGGGATAGGGCGCCTCCTGCGCTTAAAAGCTTAAAGCACCTGGTATTCCCAGGCGGTCTCTTATCCAAGTACTAACCAGGCCCATCCCTGTTTAGCTTCAGAGATCAGACAAGATCAGGCGTGCTCAAGGGGGTGTGGCCGTAAGCGAGAGCAAGGCTCGCTGGCACCCTTCTTATTGAGAGGACAGCTCTGTCACCTCTTTTACGACGCTGCTTTTTTCCCTTGCGTTTTTCTCTTCTTTCCACGTTCTCTCTCTTCACTGCCTTCGTCCCCGCTCTATTTCACTTCAGCCTTTCACTCTTGCTTCCTTCCAATGAGGACGGAGCTGCGGGAGAAAGGGCGCTATAGAGGATCGCTGTGGAGAGCTGCTGCTGTGCTTTGACATCTGAGCTCTGTGGAAAACGATCTCAATACAATTCTGAAAAACGCGACTCTCCGAACGCCAGCCGAACAAGTCTCCACAGCCGAAGCGCTGTGTCTCTTTTCAGCTGGCGATAAACCTTTCCTCGATCCTTTGCGGACTTGTAAAACTGTTCCTGATCAGAATAAAAAACGCTCACGCTATTACACAAGCACCCGTGTCTCGCCAAAGCTGACAAATAAACAGACGGACAAGCCGCACTGCACGTGTGAACAGGGGAATGAGCCAGCGAGCGGGGATAGGGCGCCTCCTTAAAAGCTTACAGCACCTGGTATTCCCAGGCGGTCTCCCATCCAAGTACTAACCAGGCCCATCCCTGTTTAGCTTCCGAGATCAGACGAGATCAGGCGTGCTCAAGGGGCTGTGGCCGTAAGCGAGAGCAAGGCTCGCTGGCACCCTTCTTATTGAGAGGACAGCTCCGTCACCTCTTTTACGACGCTGCTTTTTTTCCCTTGCGTTTTTCTCTTCTTCCCACGTTCTCTCTCTTCACTGCCTTCGTCCCCGCTCTATTTCACTTCAGCCTTTCACTCTTGCTTCCTTCCAATGAGGACGGAGCTGCGGGAGAAAGGGCGCTATAGAGGATCGCTGTGGAGAGCTGCTGCTGTGCTTTGACATCTGAGCTCTGTGGAAAACGATCTCAATACAATTCTGAAAAACGCGACTCTCCGAACGCCAGCCGAACAAGTCTCCACAGCCGAAGCGCTGTGTCTCTTTTCAGCTGGCGATAAACCTTTCGTCGATCCTTTGCGGACTTGTTAAACTGTTCATGATCAGAATAAAAAACGCTCACGCTAATACACAAGCACCCGTGTCTCGCCAAAGCTGACAAATAAACAGACGGACAAGCCGCACTGCACGTGTGAACAGGGGAATGAGCCAGCGAGCGGGGATAGGGCGCCTCCTTAAAAGCTTACAGCACCTGGTATTCCCAGGCGGTCTCCCATCCAAGTACTAACCAGGCCCATCCCTGTTTAGCTTCCGAAATCAGACGAGATCAGGCGTGCTCAAGGGGGTGTGGCCGTAAGCAAGAGCAAGGCTCGCTGGCACCCTTCTTATTGAGAGGACAGCTCCGTCACCTCTTTTACGACGCTGCTTTTTTTCCCTTGCGTTTTTCTCTTCTTCCCACGTTCTCTCTCTTCACTGCCTTCGTCCCCGCTCTATTTCACTTCAGCCTTTCACTCTTGCTTCCTTCCAATGAGGAC
>NC_142615.1:50550977-50553477 GCF_059453375.1 Lepisosteus platostomus | reverse complement strand
CCCTGTTTAGCTTCCAAGATCAGACGAGATCAGGCGTGCTCAAGGGGGTGTGGCCGTAAGCAAGAGCAAGGTTCGCTGGCACCCTTCTTATTGAGAGGACAGCTCCGTCACCTCTTTTACGACGCTGCTTTTTTTCCTTTGCGTTTTTCTCTTCTTCCCACGTTCTCTCTCTTCACTGCCTTCGTCCCCGCTCTATTTCACTTCAGCCTTTCACTCTTGCTTCCTTCCAATGAGGACGGAGCTGCGGGAGAAAGGGCGCTATAGAGGATCGCTGTGGAGAGCTGCTGCTGTGCTTTGACATCTGAGCTCTGTGGAAACCGATCTCAATACAATTCTGAAAAACGCGACTCTCCGAACGCCAGCCGAACAAGTCTCCACAGCCGAAGCGCTGTGTCTCTTTTCAGCTGGCGATAAACCTTTCCTCGATCCTTTGCGGACTTGTAAAACTGTTCCTGATCAGAATAAAAAACGCTCACGCTAATACACAAGCACCCGTGTCTCGCCAAAGCTGAGAAATAAACAGACGGACAAGCCGCACTGCACGTGTGAACAGGGGAATGAGCGAGCGAGCGGGGATAGGGCGCCTCCTGCGCTTAAAAGCTTACAGCACCTGGTATTCCCAGGCGGTCTCCCATCCAAGTACTAACCAGGCCCATCCCTGTTTAGCTTCCGAGATCAGATGAGATCAGGCGTGCTCAAGGGGGTGTGGCCGTAAGCGAGAGCAAGGCTCGCTGGCACCCTTCTTATTGAGAGGACAGCTCCGTCACCTCTTTTACGACGCTGCTTTTTTCCCTTGCGTTTTTCTCTTCTTCCCACGTTCTCTCTCTTCACTGCCTTCGTCCCCGCTCTATTTCACTTCAGCCTTTCACTCTTGCTTCCTTCCAATGAGGACGGAGCTGCGGGAGAAATGGCGCTATAGAGGATCGCTGTGGAGAGCTGCTGCTGTGCTTTGACATCTGAGCTCTGTGGAAAACGATCTCAATACAATTCTGAAAAACGCGACCCTCCGAACGCCAGCCGAACAAGTCTCCACAGCCGAAGCGCTGTGTCACTTTTCAGCTGGCGATAAACCTTTCCTCGATCCTTTGCGGACTTGTAAAACTGTTCCTGATCAGAATAAAAAACGCTCACGCTAATACACAAGCACCCGTGTCTCGCCAAAGCTGACAAATAAACAGACGGACAAGCCGCACTGCACGTGTGAACAGGGGAATGAGCGAGCGAGCGGGGATAGGGCGCCTCCTGCGCTTAAAAGCTTACAGCACCTGGTATTCCCAGGCGGTCTCCCATCCAAGTACTAACCAGGCCCATCCCTGTTTAGCTTCCGAGATCAGACGAGATCAGGCGTGCTCAAGGGGGTGTGGCCGTAAGCGAGAGCAAGGCTCGCTGGCACCCTTCTTATTGAGAGGACAGCTCCGTCACCTCTTTTACGACGCTGCTTTTTTTCCCTTGCGTTTTTCTCTTCTTCCCACGTTCTCTCTCTTCACTGCCTTCGTCCCCGCTCTATTTCACTTCAGCCTTTCACTCTTGCTTCCTTCCAATGAGGACGGAGCTGCGGGAGAAAGGGCGCTATAGAGGATCGCTGTGGAGAGCTGCTGCTGTGCTTTGACATCTGAGCTCTGTGGAAAACGATCTCAATACAATTCTGAAAAACGCGACTCTCCGAACGCCAGCCGAACAAGTCTCCACAGCCGAAGCGCTGTGTCTCTTTTCAGCTGGCGATAAACCTTTCCTCGATCCTTTGCGGACTTGTAAAACTGTTCCTGATCAGAATAAAAAACGCTCACGCTAATACACAAGCACCCGTGTCTCGCCAAAGCTGACAAATAAACAGACGGACAAGCCGCACTGCACGTGTGAACAGGGGAATGAGCGAGCGAGCGGGGATAGGGCGCCTCCTGCGCTTAAAAGCTTACAGCACCTGGTATTCCCAGGCGGTCTCCCATCCAAGTACTAACCAGGCCCATCCCTGTTTAGCTTCCGAGATCAGACGAGATCAGGCGTGCTCAAGGGGGTGTGGCCGTAAGCGAGAGCAAGGCTCGCTGGCACCCTTCTTATTGAGAGGACAGCTCCGTCACCTCTTTTATGACGCTGCTCTTTTTCCCTTGTGTTTTTCTCTTCTTCCCACGTTCTCTCTCTTCACTGCCTTCGTCCCCGCTCTATTTCACTTCAGCCTTTCACTCTTGCTTCCTTCCAATGAGGACGGAGCTGCGGGAGAAAGGGCGCTATAGAGGATCGCTGTGGAGAGCTGCTGCTGTGCTTTGACATCTGAGCTCTGTGGAAAACGATCTCAATACAATTCTGAAAAACGCGACCCTCCGAACGCCAGCCGAACAAGTCTCCACAGCCGAAGCGCTGTGTCACTTTTCAGCTGGCGATAAACCTTTCCTCGATCCTTTGCGGACTTGTAAAACTGTTCCTGATCAGAATAAAAAACGCTCACGCTAATACACAAGCACCCGTGTCTCGCCAAAGCTGACAAATAAACAGACGGACAAGC